>NC_022028.1:36991497-36996977 GCF_000317375.1 Microtus ochrogaster | reverse complement strand
GTGTGTGTGTGTGTGTGTGTGTGTGTGTGCTGAGTATCCACACTTGCATCCTTGCACAATAAGCACTATGTTAACTGAGCTATCTCCAGAGTCCAGTATCAAATTTTTATAAACTTTTATATATAAGATTGCTATAATTTTCCACTCTGTATATAAATGCTATAATCATAATCTCATGAGGCTTTTGTGCTTCTATTTCTTTATTTTCAATACTGTGTCCTCTCCCTTTCTTCTGCTTGTTATTTTGTCATGAACACTGGGATATCAATATCAAATCATCATTTAACTGGTAGTGAAAATACAAACATGTTGATAAATTAATTACTACATACCATTGATTATATTGAGTTATGATCTTTCCTTAAATATTTTGATCATACTCATATTCCTCCAAATTGACCCAAATACCCAACAAACTCCATGTTTATTTCCCTTCCTCTCTTAAGAAATGTATATACAGAGATAGAGATGGTATAGTTATATATATACATAGACTAGATAGATAAATAGATAGATAGATAAAAAGATAGATAGAAAGATAGACAGATAGATGATAGACAGATAGATAGAGATCTTAAAACAAAACATGGAGCTCAATTTGTGATGACAAACTATTCCTGGGTGTTGGCCCTGACCTAGAGATGGGTGATAAACCAAGTGTCACCCTAGTGAAGAAAACTCACATTCCCTCATCCAGAAGCCATTCTGTGGGAGTAACAAACTCTTTTTGTTTGGGTTTAAGGCCCACTCCATCTGATAGAGGCCATAACTAACTCTGTCAATGAGCCTAAGAACCCAAGAGTAGATAGATCATGGGCTTTAGGGAAGAACCTACTACTACTACTATTCTGCAAAAGAACCAGCAATAAAATGACTTAAAATGAATCCTAATGATTTACTTCTATACCTGTAGATTATGCATTGGTCTGTTCTCAGTAGAGAAGCTTTTTTCTTAGTTGGAAATTAAAACAGAAACTCTCAACTGGTTAATGTGTAGAGAACAGACACTTTATTTTGGAAACTTGCATTTTTTTCATTTCATTTCATTCTCATATCAATCCATATATATATGTATATATATATACATATATATATATATAATTTGTTAGGGAAACCAAGATATTTTTTAATGATTCATAGTTCTATCAAAGTTTCAGGAAGCTTGAAAGAGTCAGGAGAGGAGCCCCTGGGTCTAGAATTAGTACCAGAAGAAACTGAAATAGCATTTTTATTCAAAAGCAAAATCCATGTTCTATAAAACTCTTTATTTTCCAAAACTACTTTCCAAATATGAATTTATAAACTTTAAGTTCAAAATGAACCACCCAATGCACTCTCATTATGAGCAGTAAAATGATGGTAATACAGTTCTTTGGGTCACAATTGCTATTTCCTCTCATAATTCTAGCTGCTGTAACATATGCTTCCCCTTCTCAGCTGCTGATGCTTATGAACGATACAGTTGAAAAGTTCTTCCCAATTGGAAAACTTTTTAAATAGCATGTTTCAAGGGTAAGATAGAAAAGAGAAAAGATTGTTTCCAAAACTTTATAACATTGACTGTATAGCCAGTATTAATATAAAAGTTGATTCCTCAGTTACAAAGGTTCTGATATTCAATTCCATTATACCCGCTAACTAGGCACAACTATACCCAGTAAAGAGGATACAAACATAACAAACTCCTACAGTGAGGGGAGGGAGTTCAGAAGATGAGGCCCAGGCTGTGGTGGAGGAAAAGGTCCAGCTTGGGCTTTAGTGAGCTTGTTGTCCGAATGTGAAATAAGAGAGAAAAACAAGGCAACCGTGTATTCTGCACCAAAGGGCAGCCATCTCCCAATTGTGTCCCAAATCAGCACATGAAACATGTTTCAAGGTCAGTAGAAAGGACAGATACTTAGTAGCTGGCATAGTAGCAGCCATGTTCTATGTGAAATGTTCATATTTAGCATGTGAATGGAAACCAATCATATTTTAATACCTGGCCTTATCAGTATTTCCATTTAAGATGTCAACGGGAATTATGGGAAAGGAAAAGTATGATGGATAGGCAAAAGTCTTGAAAAAAAAATCACTGGGGAATTTTAACCTTTGTCTCAGTTCTCCAGTTCTACTCTGTTATGGGATGGAGATACAACAAATACTGCTTCTGAGAAATTCATGATAAGAGAACTGATTTTCTCTCAAAATCATATAAGTGATTTTTTTTCATAAATGACTCTCCCTCCTATAAGATTTAGTTCTTTAACCTGAATTCTTAAATTTCTCTTCTCAAAATAATACAGAGTGAATGAAATGTTGACACGGTATGATATGTATCTCCAAGACTGTGTGCAGAATATCATAGGCAATGAGAACCAATCGGTAGTTACACAGCCCTACCACCTCCAATGCTCGGAGCCTTCACACCTCTTCCTCCCACTATTACAGTAAATCTATGAGCTACTTTTAAACTGCAGTCATGTAATGCAGAGACCAGCCTATGGGTATTTGCTGTCCTGATATCTACTTCCTCTTCCCAGCCTTTAGAAATGACTAGTAAACCTTACTTTCAGATCAAGTTACCTTCCATATATAGGAGAATCGGGCATTTTTCAGTGAATGCTTGGATTATTGCAATTAGTATATTGTCCTCTGGCACAATCCATTTCGTTGTAAATGAGAAGATTTCACTTTTTATTTTTATGAATAACATAACCTTCTTTTAACATGGCACGTATTTCTTTACCCACTCATCTGTTAATGGTTATCTCAATTGACTCCAAATTTTGTCAACTGTGAATAGTGTTGCAACAATCACAGGATTATATGAATTTTTTGGTATTGTTGATTTTGTTTACCTTGAATTTATACAACATGTATAATGCTAAATAATTCTAGATCATAGTTTTTGGCAATGTATATCATAACCTCTTACTATATACTAAAAATAGATACAATTTAAATTTGTTAAGTTTACTTCCATACAACTTGAAAACAGCAAGGATTATTTATTGTGGGTACAAATACACATAAGATTTTCCAACATTGCCTTCTAATTTTATAGACATATTTTACACTGAAACTATAAATTCATTATAGCTTAATATTTCTATGTTTGGATGCATGTCATTTTATTGTGACTGACACTAAAATAAAAATCCTCTCGTTAAAAGGAAACATACAAAAGGGGATATGGATGAAAAGTGAGTCAATGAAAGCACACACTCAATTCAGAAATAAAATACAGTATCCAAACAGGCAAATACTTGATAGGACCCTACTTCATGTTTACCACTGGGGAATTAAAGAACAAAAAAGTCCTTGCCCTTTTAGCACTTGTATATCAGAGGAGAAAAAAATGAATGTGCATTTACTGTGTACAGAACTTAAGGGAAACTGAAGTCATAGATCTGGAAAACCATACTTAGCATGGAAAATTAAGAAAGACTGAAATCTCAAGGATACACAAAGACTTGAAGGTCATGTGTGAGAATATAGTTTAGAAGCAAAGCAAAAGATGAAGGAAGTTGTAAGGTAGGAGAATTCATGAAGTCTAATGGAAGCAAACAGGTTTCTTTAGTGAGAATTCAGAGGAGAAAGTGTATAAAAAAAGAAACAAAGGAGAAGAAAAGTAAAATTATAGTAGGAGAATCTATATATACTGCTAAATTTGATTTGAGTTATTTCTCCTAAAGGCGTTAAGTACAATGTTAGACAGTATTAGGCAGAGAATTCAAAGACTAGCAGAGGTATGAGACAGAGGCTGTAATGGAAAGTTGAATGTTTCTCTTTGCTGAAAACATTGTGCACTGCGGACAATGGCTTTTAAGCAATGGTGGATGTAGATAGACTCGTCAGGACTGGCAATATGGTTTATGGGAAGTAAAATGATGTCTCATCAAGGACGATAATGAGAAGAGATAGATCATAAAGATCTTTGGGAAGTAGATTTGGTAAAGTTTTGATAAGTTCAAAAGCACAGTGGACAGAACAGAAAATGAGAGGGATGTGGTTTGTGAACAAAGATCATGAGTTTGATTTTACATATGCTATTTTAGAAGTGCCCTAGAAATATCCAAGTACAAGTATCTTCAAAGCGAACTAACGGTGCAACAGAAAGGACTGCGGAGACACAGATAGATATCGATAGATCATAGATAGATAGATAGATAGATAGATAGATAGATAGATAGATAGATAGATAGATAGATAGATAGATAGATAGATACCAGAAATGTTGATATCTTTAGCTTTTCAGAGAAGTTAGACCTTTTGTTACTAAAGGAAGAGGTGGGGCATCTCATAGTTAAAAAAACTTTTCATTTAAATGAAAGAGATATGTGCATGTTGAAAACATTTTGAGGAAGAGCTACTTTAAATAGTAAAACACACATGGGAAATAAAGTATAATGAATAAAGATTGCTGAGATAGTAAGAAGGGACAGACTGTAATAAGTTGGAGATATTGGCTTACAATAAGGAGAAAACCATCTCCCCTATTGGGATTGGAAGAATCCAGAATACATGAAAATATTTGACAGGAGACATCACCTCCTCTGGGTTGCTTTTAAGCAGAGAAGCAGGAGGCAAGGTCATCTGCCAATCATGAGTGGGGCATGCCACAGTAGAGAGTGGGAAGAGTGGAGAAAGAGCTTTAAATATAAAGTTCCTCATTCACTCACTCCATTTATTTACAGTCCATCTTCTCAAAAACCAACGGGATACCAACAAATGATTTCCTCAATGTTTTCCTTTTCCTCAATGATTTGAGTCTGCATTATTTCATTCTTTGGTATTTCTAACTCCACTCTCCAGGAACTTTTATTACTGTGTGATTAAAACTCTTCTTTCTTTTTTCTTGAAAACTATTATTGAATAAAACTTGGTCTTTTGCAATTACAAAAGTAACAGCATTTGTAGGTATTTCTAATACTTTGTGCTTTGTTACCCCTTTTACTAAATATCTAGTGTCTTGTTTGTCATGAGACATGAACTGTTGAGGTAGTTAGACATCCCTCAGTACTGTGCTGCAGTTATTACTTCCTTCTTATTTGAATTAAGCTTCTCTTCAGCAGGTTAAAATGTCAGAGCTCTTTTTTTGATGTTGTTGCTAAATCATGGTGAAAATATTACAAAAACCTACTTCAAGATGATTTTCTACGACTTTACTATATGAATATGAAGCCTTTTTGGCTTTGTTTTTCATCAACAAGTTTCATATGGGGTCCAGCAGGCTTTCTATTTCACTGCTGAATGGTGTTCAGCTGTGCCGGCTACAGATCAGGAAGAATACATTAGCATAATATATGTTTTAATTAATAACATATGCTTGCACAGTGGCAGCACATATAAATGTCTGTCCTGCTGTGTTTTCTGAGAACTATCCAGTTTTCAAACATGCTCACAAGAAATTTTTAATGTTAGTGAGCCTATAATTCGCAATCCTAGAGAAGCTAAATGAGAACGTGAATCCAAAGACAAACATATAGGCATCCCCC
>NC_022028.1:36989855-36991043 GCF_000317375.1 Microtus ochrogaster | reverse complement strand
GGCGGTGGCGGGGAGGAGGCGGAATAATAAATAAATTAAAAAAAAAGAAATTTTTAATGTTGGTTAGTTCTTTCATTTGAATATTCATTGAATTCTAGAAAGTAACTTCAATGTCTTTCCTTCCTAATATAAATACCAAAAAAAGAAATCTAAGTGTGTGTGTGTGTGTGTGTGTGTGTGTGTGTGTGTGTGTGTGTGTATCCTGGACATGCCCACTCCTTCACACAGCTTAAATTACAAATCCTTATAGGTTGAACTTTCTTGATCAATTACTCATTAACCAAAGTCAAAGTGTAATAAGCATTGACAAGTTGGTGCATTATTTGTTCAAGTGCAAACTGTTTTGTATTTAAAATAATCTGTGACTTTTTAAAGATTTATTTATTTATTTTGTATACAGTGTTCTGTTGGCATGTATGCCTACAGGCCAGAAGAGGGCACCAGACCTAAGTACAGATGGTTGTGAGCCACCATGTGGTTGCTGGGAATTGAACTCAGAACCTCTGGAAGAACAATCAGTGATCTTAACCTCTGAGACATCTCTCCAGCCCCTCTATATGACATTTCAATCACCACTAAACATATGAGAAGCTGAAAAAAGATTAAGATACCAGTTAGATACCCATAAGGTAGCTCGTATTTGGCAAAATATCTTTGCTTAAGAGAAAGGCAGTTTTATTCCCTTTGAAAACTAAATTCCTTAGTTTAGTTTTGATTTTAAGAAAACCACATGTAGTTTACAAAGAAAGAGTCACTGATCTTAGGTTTATTGTGAATGTGTCTGTGTAAACAACACCAAAACCATGAAATAACACTGCTACAATTCTATCCTACAGCTTCCTTTCCTGAGGACACCATGTCTCCTAAAGGATGATCATGAGTTTAGCTGTGATCAATACTAATTTTTACAGCATATGAAGTTAATTTGAGCCTGACCTTTTAGGGATGGATTTCTTCCACACAACCCTATAGTTTTATCTCACAGCCACATGTTAATATCAATGACTTGGCCATCCTCCACAGTGCTGATATATTATGACTTTATTCAGTCTCTATTCCACAGATACCCAAGAATTATTTTGTGGCAAAGAATAATTTTGGCAGTGGCATCCCTGAATATATCCTATAAGCCCATTAAAACATTTTGCAAGCCGGGCGGTGGTGGCACACGCCTTTAATCCCAGCCCT
>NC_022028.1:36967460-36989755 GCF_000317375.1 Microtus ochrogaster | reverse complement strand
GGAGGCAGAGGCAGGCGGATCTCTGTGAGTTCGAGGCCAGCCTGGTCTACAAGAGCTAGTTCCAGGACAGGAACCAAAAGCTACAGAGAAACCCCGCCTTGAAAAATCAAAAAAAAAATGCATTTGGATGCTATATCATGGAAGATAGTCTGCTTCCATTTTCTTCCTATTTACTAAGAGTTAAATCTGTCACTTTCTCTTACTTTTTTTACTCTCAAATTTACTCTCAAATCTTGGTTTCTGGTAAAGCATACAGGGTCTCTTTCAGTGCAGCAAGTTGCAGGTTGAAACCATGTAAGCGTCCAGAACCACTCCAAATCACTATCAAATCCCTATGTTAGTCACTGACAGTCACAACTTCCTGTCTTCTCAACACAGGTACAATCTAGAATAAATCATGCCCTCTGTTGTTCAGAAGTCTGTAGTGTGTAATGAATAAAATTCTTTATGTGTTCTTTTGGTATGGGTATGTGTGTACATTATATGTATTTCTATTGTGTGGATGTTACCAGTCCTGACATGTTAGTAAAAGGTTTTGGCTGTGTATTTAGGAAATTTTCCAACTTGTGTCTGTGCAGTATTTTTTTATCAAGCCATTTGCAGTCTATTAGAATTGAATAGATTGTGGACAAAACATTCTAAAGAGGCTGCAGCGATCTAAACTCTAGCTATAACTTCCTTTACAAGAACTTTAAGTCTTCAAGTTACATAGACGCTCATGGATTTATCTGCCTGCTAAAAAGCTTAATTTAAAATAATTTTATGTACTGTAAATATTGTAGATAGAAATCATGTGTGTGCGTGCACATATAACAAATATTTTCTAATCCAATACTTTCTTTCTTTGCTTTTTCTTGTTTTTTTTTTTTTGTTCTTTCGTTTGTTTGTTTTTTGGTTTTTTGAGACAGGGTTTCTCTGTAGCTTTGGAGACTGTCCTGGAAATAGCTCTAGTAGACCAGGCTGGCCTCAGGCTCACAGAGATATGCTTGCCTTTGCCTCCCAAGTGCTGGGATTAAAGGCATACCTGGCTTCCAATACTTTCTTTAATTGTATGGAAAATTTTGAATTTTATTTAACTTTTAATTTATTGAACCAACATACTATGGTATGGTTTGGATCATAAATATCTTCTGAAATTCCAAATATTAAAGGCTTGATCTCTAATCTGTGGTGCTACTGGTTGATTGCAGAGTCTTCAGGTGGATGCTTCTATTGGATGGAAGTTGGGTCATTTAAGGTGTGCCTCTGAATGGGATACTAAGGACCTATTTTCCTCTCTCAATATTTTACTCTATTTTTGGATTGAACACATAATACTTGATATGTACAATTTAGCCATGTATAATTTTAGACATGAGAGTTTTTTAATTCCCTGGCATTCTTATAGTCTATTACAGCATAGTAAAAAAAATAGACAAATGGAAATTAAAAATGCTTTGGAAGAGCAATTTTGCTTTTGCTTCCATAGGAAACAAGAGGCTTTGAATTTGTTCCAGGTTGATATAGATCTGGTTTAACCAAGAGAGCTCTCCTGAATCTTGACAGGTGATATCTATCAACAATGGTTACTGCTGGTCTTCCCAGGACTTGGTCATTATCTCAAGATTAATCAGGGACCTTAAAGTTGCTTCACCCACAGACAGCGAGAAGCGGTTTGGGGAAAATGACATTCACATTCCCTAGAGTTTTGGAGGCTATGAATGGTCTTTGGTTATTTGGTAGGCTATGGATGTTCATTATAATTTAGGGGAATATAGAAATATAAAAAGACAACTATTAATCTCAGATATTTTGAATTGCCATGATGCTGGCATAAAAATTCAAAGTCAATTTTGTTACACTTTATATATGTTTTTGTTCTTGTTTAAAAAACTTTTGTATATTGATAAAAATTTAAGGTATTTTTTGTTACAACACCCTGTATATATGTTTCTACTCTTGTTTAAAGGATTTTTAATAGTAATACAAATTTAAGGTTATTTTTGATATAACATATTGTATATATGTTTCTACTCTTGTTGAAGGTATTATGCTATACAGTTCACTTAAAAATATAAGGTAAAATTCTAGTTCTTGAAAGCTATTTTATAAACTATTTAGGATCATCAAGAAACATATGTTAGTAGTTAGTCATTGATAATGGTGAAATTTTTGGATATGTTAGGCATGTTTTCTTGATCACACAGAGATATCTTTTAGATAGATAAATGGCCTTCAGATATTTCAAAAACCTATAGAATATGGCATTTAATTTATTTTGTTAATTTAGGACTTTTCATGAGAATGAGACACTCTGCTCCTGCCAGCATCAACTTACTTCATAAAAAAGGAAGATGGGCCTCAAAGAAACTCAATAGGAGTAAAAGTAAAAGTAAGATATATAGGTGTAAGAGAAGGAAAAAGTCCAGAGGTAAAAGAAAGATGGGTTAATTTAACTTATGAAAAACTAGCTAGAAACAAGCCAAATTACGGCCAAACATTTATAAGTAATAATAAGCCTCTGTAACATGTTTTGGGAGCTGGGTGGTAGGCCCCCCAAAAGACCAAAGAGTAAAAGAGCAGTAAAAAAAAAACAACAACAAATTAAAGAGCAAGTGGGACAAGCCTTAGCTAAGTTTGAGCATTCGTAATTAATACTAAGTCTGCCCGTGTCTTTATTTGGGAGCTGGTCAGTGGCACAAAGAAAATGGCAATTACACTCTCTCCCCCATCCTATGTATCACACTATACTATTCTGACAAGAATACCATAATAAATCACTATATGTTTAAAGAGTCATCACTTTTTTTATCAAAATTTTGTAAGCTGGAAGTTAAAGGTCAATGTAATGGCAAGTGATACTTCTGCAGCCTCTCTTGTTGACTTGAAGATGCCTGTATCTGCTGGAGCCTCATTGGCTCCATGGATGAGTATCACTGATATCTCCCTATCTTACAAGCATACCAAAAAGAACTGATAGCGCCCCACTCTTAGGGATTTGCTGACCTACTAGTCACACTGACTAGAGCTAAAACAGATTAATTTGAGAGCTACACCATTCCCTTTATATTGTGGGGGGAGAAGGGAGGGTGGAAGGGGAAAATGAGGGGAGAAGGGGAAGGGGAGGAGAACTTGAGGGAATCGGATAGTCGAAAGGGAGGAAGAACAGAGATGAGAGCAAGGAAAGAGATATCTTGATTGAGGGAGCCATTATGGGTCTAACAAGAAACCTGGCTCTAGAGAAATTCCCAGGAATCCACAAGAAGGACCCCAGCTAAGACCCTAAGCAATAGATAAAGGAGAGGGTGCCTGAACTGGCCTTGCCCTGTAGTCAGACTGAAATATCTTAAATATCGCCATAGAACCTTCATCCAGCAATTGATGGAAACAGAGGCAGAGACTCCCATCGGAGCACCGGACTGAGCTCCCAAAGTCCAGTTGAAAAGTGGGAGGAGTAAGAATATGAGCAAAAATGTCAAAACCTGTGATCTTAAAAGGCCTCGATAGTAAGTGGGTCCCCAAGCCTTCTAATTACACTGTAATTATTAGTATGATCATAGCCTCATCTGAATGGAAACAGAGTGAAGAGAAACACCCTAGCAGGACTGCCATATGAATAGTAAACATTGGTGAGTAGTTAGCAATATCCATAACCTTTTAATTTCCTCTACATCATGAAATTCATTCCACTCACTATTTTTCATGGTACTCTATATGACACAAAAGAGAGAAATCATAAGTTCTCCTACCCACTTATGAGCACTGTAAACTTGTGGCCTCTGACAAGACGTGCCCACTGTTGTAATCATGACACAGGTGTTAGAATCTATGCCTGGCACTGTTAAGTGAGCCAAAATTCCATGACTAGCTAAATCACTGGGCCTAGGTGAGAATCTCTTCTGTTAAAAGGACATTGAAACAAACTGCCAACCCAGTTCTCATCTTTACGTCCATTGATTAATATAGCTCTCCACCTTTACAGCACAAGTTCTTGTTATAGGAGATGGAGATTATAAGAGACTCAAAACCAGTCAGCATACAAAGAATAAGGAGCTGTAGAGTGCTCAGCTCCAAACAGGCTATCTTTGTCACAGTCTCTCCCTGTAAGGCTGGCTTGCATGCAGGGGAAAGAGGAAGATTGTAAACATCTTTGGAGAACAGAGCTTGATACAGAAGAGCACAGGCCACAACTGAACAGAGGAATATATATATATTCCTTGGTGTTTGATCACATATATATATATATGCATGTGTGTGTGTGTGTGTGTTCAGGATATGCACAAGATCACACAAGTCACGATCCCAGGAGGACCGTGGGAGGGGCTCATATGTCCCTTTCCTATTGGCTATTGGCAATTAATGGCTGCTGAAGGATGGAGCAACATCGCCAGAAATACTAGCCATGTTCTTCCTGATGGCCTCATACCCACGAACATATATGTAACACAGAAGTGACTCAGTGAGTATTAAAGAAATGAGAGTGCCTGACATGACATGGGACGTGAACAGCAAGTGGTGGGATACGCAGGGGAGGACAGAATAAAGGACAGATGTCAGGATATTAAATAATTTAGATAGAATTTTCTGTTGCAAAATTTAAACTTATAATATCAATCATGTCAAGAACAAATATACAATTTTGATAAAATTAGATCCCCATAGTTTGCACAAGTCAACATTTACCATATATCTTGAAATTTTGATCATCTACTGTTAGATGCTATTCTCAAACTTTGGCTGGGATAATGACAGTGAATTTGAATGACAGAATTATTCATTCTTGGTTATGAGAGTTCCCAAAGATAAGTACACTTGAAGACCATTTCCAGAGATGCTTTCTGTTGTGGAGCAGCATATTGCAACATTGTCCAAGCATATGTGGACTATTTAAACTAATTTCCAACTCTAATTATTACAATTCCGCATTTGGTGTTTGATCACATTTCCTTTTACAACACTGAACTCTGAATTTTTGGAAAAATAAAAACAAGCATAAAAAGATCAAGAAAAATAACAAGTACATGCTAATTATATTGAAAGCCTTTTTAAGGAGTATGCATTTCTAAGCTAATGGACTCAAGTATACAAAACTGTTCCGTTGGGAAAATTCACATGCAGTAGAGTGCCTTGATTTTTTTTAAATCAATTAATCTGAAGTTGTGGGAATTCTAAACTCATTTTAGCTAATTAAGATAATTTGAATTTGCCATTGCCAGGGTTACTCTGATTTCCATGCACAAGCCACAATTTAAAAATCAGTGTTTTATATGTAAATCTATATTTTACTTTTTCAAACAAACATAATTCTTACAACTATCAGAGAAAATATCAAAGCAACACTAGGACTTTTATGTTTTCCACATGATTTGTTTGTCACTGCTTCTACTGTGATTGTAGTCCAGGCATGCTTATTCTAGGATACAGAAAAGCAAAATATCTTGAAGAGGAAAAAGGGAATTCTTCAAATTGCTGCCAAAGTTCATGACTTGAGCATAGGTCCAAGGCTTCGTGTGAGACCTCCAAAGACATTGGACATCAAATGCAGCAAGCACTTCTCAAAATAGAACCCCTGACATGGAGCATCACCTGGGTCAGAGACACAAGCTATCAGTCTTGCCTAGGTGTGGAATCCACAACTCTGGTGTAGTTCCCAGCACTGGGTGACTTACCAAGCCTGTCCCTCCATTGTCTTCACATTCACAATGATTTGGGAGCAGCATTCAGATTTATAAACCCATCTCCAGTGCATTCTGTTGTATTGGAGTAGCGGAGTACAAGGACTTAGTAAAACCCTCTAGTGGATTCTATTATATTGGAGTCTATATCAAACTTTGTGGCTGGATGGATTGTGTTAATAGTTTTAAATATGCGGCCAGTGAGATGATTTAATGAATGAAAATGCTTTTTGCCAAGTCTGATGATCAGGATTATATCTCAGAGACTGATTTCTGAAAATTTAAAAGATAAAATCATATTTTTAAGTATGTTGACTTCTCACAACAGTTCTTGCATCTCAACAGACAGTATGTTTTGAATCTCTAGGAAGTTGAGTACAAATAGGGCTATCCTTTCAAACAAACAGATTATCAAAAGTCACTTCAAAACCTCTAAGCAACAATGACTTTAAATTCAATTATATTACATAATCTAGGTTATTCAAAATTATCCTTACTATCCTTTCACTTTCTCCTATAAGAAAAATTGAAAACTAATTCTTGAAAATATTAGGAAAAACTGTATAAATAGTTATTAATCAAAATTACAACAATATATTATCTACTAGATTATTAGCTCCAAAACAAAACAAAGAGACTTTTGAAGTTACAGCTGCTTAAACATAATTCATCTCTCGGTATTACTGAACTGGACAACTTACTCATCTTTTCGAATTGTATTTCTATACTCAGTTACCCACCTCTTCAATCTACCCTACTTTCCTAGACTTCTTGGTTGGCTACATCCATGAGATCAGGTTGTCTTCCACATGACTGAAATCATGCAGCATTAAGTAATTTTTGTTCTCTAATACTTTACAAATTTCCCTATTGATCAATGTCATTAAACCTTGTGTGATGGGTTTTGTGCATATTTGGGGATCTGCATGTAATGACGTTAAAATTTTTCCATAGTTTTTCAATGATGAAACCTACCTCTTCCCTAGATATCTTTCATGAACCTCCTCTGTGATCTGTCATCTCTAGGAACTGGAGTGTAATTGTCTCTTTAGCCTCTTCCAGTGTTTGTAAAATTTGCTATGTTAGAGCCTCAATTTCTTATATACTGAAGCTTATTCTAATACTAGGATAGATTTGTCCAGCTTGTTTTCAAGTGTGTCTTGTTAATGGTTTATTCTGAACGATCTATAACAATTGAGAAAAAGGCCACCACCTTCCACGAATGGAACAAAATCACATTAGAATATTACCTAGAAATGCTTTAAATGGATCCATGAAATTTGAGAAATTTGACATAATTATAATCTTAAGTATATCAGTAAGTTAAAATGGTTAATTAGTTCACTTGTTTTTACTTTGGTTAATATCTCTGCCAGAATTTCTTAATCACAATCATCAAACTAAGCACAGAAACATCAAATTTGTGAAATATAAATTTCTTGAGATGGAATAAAATGAAATAAATATGTCAGGCTCATACCATATGATAAGTTTGTAGAAATAAATATATTTGACATCAGGAAAGACCTGCTTACTATGATATTATTTAATGATAATTTAATTCTGCATTAAGTTTTTTGACACAGGACTTGATGTATCCCAGATTCCCCTCAAACTTGCTATGTGGCTGAGGACAAATAGCCTTGAACAGAAGTAGACCCTCATACCATCACCACATACAGCTTGCTTATTGTTATTTCCAAACTATTCAGTTGACATCTAATTGGAATCACATTTAATGTGCTCTAGAAATACTTAGACGGATACAGCATGTATTCTGTACATTCTAATCAAGAAATCATCAAGAAAAAGATTATGGCACATGGTTAGAATATTTAAAACCAATAAAGCATACACACACACACACACACACACACACACACACACACACGTACTCCAGAAGGAATTTAGCAAAAGTTATGCAAATTAAATGAATGAACTGAAATTTAATGTTTTGGAAATGGCAGGCTAACCCTGGAACTGGGTTTGAAAACAATTCCACAAGGAAGCAAGATCTCTGTTTAGAGGCGGTTTTAATTTCTAGAGCTATTTACTCCTTGTTTGAGTAAATAGGACCCAGAAATTCAATTTCAGAAACTCTTCTAGTCCTGTGTCTCATAGTTCTGGACAAATTCATATCTCAGTTCTCAACATGGGAATAAAGCAACTCCTAACTATGATTTCCTTACTTCAAACGTGAAGTCTGTAATTTCTTGAAATCGGAAAAAGAAGTGAAGTTGCAAATCTGACTGTCCTGCTCCAGACAGCTAGAATTTGAAAATAGCTTTCTCACTATTGGTGGGGTATTGTGCCCATTTCCTCTTCTTCATATTGGGATTTTGTCCGGCTTGAGCTTGTGTTGGTGTTGAGCACGTTATCACAGTCTTAGAGTTCATTCATAAGTACTTCAAGCCAGTTGTGTCTGAAAAAATGTTCTTTCCTTAAAAATCATGTCCAGCTCTGACAATCTCCCCACCCTCTCTTCCACATAAATCCCTGAGTATAGGAGGAAGGGGTGTGATAAACACATCCCATTCAAGGCCACTCATTCTGAAGTAGTCCGGTCTCTTTATATTGTCCAGTTGAGGATTTTTGTGTTAATTGCCTCCGACAGCAAGAATCTTCTCTAACAAGGATCGATCAATGGCCTATGGATGTGACAATATGACCTTAGGACTCTTGTGTTACTGTTGTCTTTTAGCAGAATAATAGTGGTATGTTTTCCCCTTGGGCCTGTCATCTACCTTGTATCAACGTTTTTCATTTATAGTATCAGGTGTGGGATCCATCTCACAGAATGGCCCTTTTGCCAACAAAATGTAGCTGTCTACTACCATAATAGTTGTGTGACTGTTCCTCACATTTTATAGGGGGATTCTTGTATATCTTAGATTTTATATCATAGTGATAATAATGATGGCTCTCTCCTTACATAGCATGCACAGCACCTTCAAGCATTATGACTGCTACCCAGTAGCGAGGAAACTACTAATGAAGAACCATCTTTCTCTGTATTCTACACCATAAGAGGTCTTCAGCAATGGATTCATATATCCTGACAAATATCACTAAAAATTCGGTAGTAATAGTTTTTAAAATGCTTGAGCATTTAGACATAAAAAGCACCTTCAAAGTGTAAACTGTCACAAAGAAATTGATGAGTTTAAGAGTTTCTAAAATTCATTAACAGCCAAGTGGTCATAGTGCATGCTTTTAATTCCAGCACATGGGAGCCAGAGGCAGGGGGATCTCCCAAATATATGTTTATTGACTACTGTAGTCCCGTGTGTTATCTTTATCCATTTGATATTCTGAAACAAAATGTAAACCATATTCCTTTGTCACTGTATCCCGTTACAAAGGTTGGACAACTAGCAATGTTAGATATGAACGGTTACTGTGAGTTTTCACTTCAGTTTCTCCTCATATCTTTACAACAAATAGTGATAGTTCCATGTTAGAAAGACAACTAGGAATGAGAAGTGAAAGATAAATTATCATGTACAAAAATAGTACTTTCTCTCTCCTCTCTGTGTGTGTCTGCAAGTGTGTGTGTGTGTGTGTGTGTGTGTGTGTGTGTGTGTGTGTGCATGGAAGGGGTAGAGGGAATTTTCCAGCTAAAATCACGTTTGGAGATAATACTTATAAGACTCAAAAGCAGAAATGTACCAGTGTGAACCGAATGTGTGTCTCTGTCCAAGTCACACCACTGGTAACCAAGGTTTTGCCAAGTGTGGAGTATGTTACTGGGGCTTCAAACCAAACATTTCATTTGTCATGACATCATGCTTCCACAGTTTTGGTTGGAAACCAAAGCCTGGGCACTTCTTCCAGTATAATTAATAGGGATGTTGTGTTTTTACTAGGATTTTATAGCAACCATTTTCTTGGAGCGGTTTTCTTTTTTACGCTAAGTGTGTATTAACAAATTCATGAACTCGAATATTATTACACTTTTTGGAAATAGTACATAAAGGCTCTAGTCTGGGAGTTTCTGGATAGGAAAATAGATACCAAAGTCTTAATAACTTCAGCAAATGTGTGCAGACTTAATGGTGTTTTCAGTCAATTGAAGGAGAGGTCATAAAAAGCTTAGTTGGATTCAAATGAAAACATAGCTCAGTTGGGATGTACATTTAAACACACTACAAAAGCATGCTTCTCAGTCTCCCTTGCACAACCTGTGAATAATGGAGGGTGTGGTGCCCTAGGGGAGGAACTACTGACCTATTCCTTTCTAGACCTATCCACCCTAGGAGAGCAAAGAGGCAAGTGGAGTCACAGGCTTGTGATGGTCAGGAGCCACAGAGAAGAAGCCAAGTAAGGGAAGAGTTTTCTGGAGCAAACAGAATAGTGAGGTCTGTAAGTCTTGCAATAGCATAATGAAAACTTGATCATCTGACTGTGCTTGCCCTGACTTGATGTGCAGCCCAATAGTTAGAAACTCACCTGCAACAACTTGCCCTACTACTGTTCTTGTATGTATTGGGGTAAAAAAAAAATAATAATGACATCTTGAATTTGGCAGGAAAATGGATGGAGCTAGAAAACATCATTCTGAGTGTGGTAACCCAAACACAGAAAGACAATTATCACATGTACTCACTCATAAGTGGTTTTTAAACATAAAGCAAAGAAAACCAGCCTACAAATCATAATCCCAGAGAACCTAGACAACGAGGACCCCAAGAGAGACATACATAGATATAATCAACATGGGAAGTAGAAAAAGACAAGATCTCCTGAGTAAATTGGGAGCATGGGGACCTTGGGAGAGGGTTGAAGGGAAGGGAAGAGGCAGGGAGGGAAATAGAGAAAAATATATAGCTCAATAAAAATCAATAAAAAAGAAACTTACTTTACAATTAAAAAATATTTTAAAGAATAGTTTTCCTCAACATAAGAATGTTGAAAATAAGGATGTTTAAAATATGGTGAAAATTAAATAGTGTATATTACACAAGGTACTAAAATAACATTTACAAAATGAAGCACCATAGAAACTTGGTTATTACTGTAATTATTTTGGTATGTATATTAATATATTATGATGTATACACACATATAATCATTTTAGGCTTCAGTTCATCTCTCTTTTGGACAAAATTGTGCTCAAGGGAAAAAGTTACTCAGCTGACTACTACTCTGTTTAACTAGGGCTTACGAAGTGTAATGACCTATAACCTCAAAAATACCTATTTTATTTGTTGTGTTTACCTTGTACACTTATGCTCATCTTTTACAATTAAATAGAAATAAGTCATAGGATGTCAGAGAATGATGGATTCATGGGATTCCCATGTAGACATACTGCTTTCCTATTTGTCATTTTCACACGTCCTGATCACCAGCCTAAGGTCAAGGACAGACTAAACACAAACTACACTGGCATACTTGCTTTAAAAGACTCAAAATGGTCACCTTCTCTAAAGCTGTTTTCAGGGAAGAAACTTCAGTTTCAGATGGAAATAGGTAACGACAATAAACGAACACATGGGGAAGAAACACATAAAAATCCTTAAATGATAGATTGGAAATCTGTACCATTTGAGGTATAAAACATAAATATAAAAGATGGATACAGTGTAGTCCCATCTTCTAATAAGCAATATAATAACCTGAAAAGTACAAAACTAAGAAAGACAAAAACAGGTAGTGAAATGGGAAGAGCTCTCATCTCAATTCAAATCCAGAGCAATTGTGTAGTAATAGGTAGACCCAGAGCTCTGGTTACCATCACATTATTAGCTTCATTTTACTTAAAAGAATGAATAATCCCCACAATAAGAGAAGCTCAGAACCTAGACTCTGATGGCCTCATAAATTAATTCTTTAATACTTAAAGAAACAATATCAATACTTCTCAATTTCTTACTACAAATAAATGAAGAAGAAAACTTCTAGAGCATCCAAGATGATTCAGGGGTGAATCTGCTTGTTGCTGAGCAAGCTTGGTGACCCCAGTGTGATACATGGAACCCATGTAAGGGAAGGAGTGAACTGACTCCAAAATGGTGTTGTCTGTCCTTTATATTCTCACTGTGATGTGTGTGCAGACACCTACACAGTTATACACACATCCAAACACACAGAGAGAAAAGAGATGGGTGCAGAGAAAAGAAAAAAGAAAAGTAAATCTTTAAATTAATTTTACGATTATATCACGACTCAAAACCAGATGGCTATAATGGAAGAAAAGAAAGTAAAGGATGATAACACTAATGAACTCACAGGTAAATATCCTCAACAAAATACCAGCAAAATGGATTGAACCAGACAGTTAAGGGACTACCCTCTATCACCAATTAGGGGTCACCTCTGGAATCATGGAGAATGGTTTGATATATACAAGTCACTATGTTTGATATACAACATTGGCAGGATGGGCAAGAACCACATGATCATCTCAACATGTGCTGGAGATCATTAGATAAAATCCAACAAAATTTAGTGATAAAAACACTGAAGAAATGGATTATAGAAGGAATGTATTTCAGCATACTAAAGGCTATGAAAGTAAGTCTAAAAACAACATTCCAACAGGAAACTCGAATACTGTGCTGTAAAGTCAGATCAGCTCCTGTCAATTCCATGGAATACAGTGCTGGGAGATCTAATGAGAACAATCACATTAAACAAAACAAATGAAAATCAACTAAGTAGGTTGATTCTAATTTCTTTTTGAAGATAACATTTTAAATGCAGAATGTTTGCAAATTTTTACATCTGCACAAAAGTTAGAACATATGAACAAATTCAAGAAATTTTCAGGATATAAAATAAGCATGGCAAAATAGGTTCAAATATTCCTAAAAAAAATAAGAAAAATTCTTATCCATCATAGTATCAATCAAAATAATGTGCTAATTTAAAAATCAAACTAAGAAATAATATACTGAAGACCATGAAACATAATACATGAATTTGAAGGGAATACAAATCAACTCAGAATAATCTATTTGCTCATGGATTGAAAAGTTCATAATATTAAAAAATTCTTACTACACAAATTGACCAATATATCCCATGAAATTCTTTTTAATTTATTTATTTTCTTTTATTTAATTTTTCTATATTTATTTTACATACCAACCCCAGTTCCCCCTCCCTCTCCTCAGAGAAGGTAAAGCCTCTCTTACGGTGTTAACGAAGTCTGGCATACCAAGTTGAGGCAGGACCAAGACCCTCTATCCTGTATCAAGGCTGAGCAAGGTATTTCACAACAGGGAAAAGGCTCCAAAAACCCAGTTCATGCACCTAGAGTAAGGCCTGATCCCACTGCCAGACCCCTTCCCACACAGATCAAGTCACATAACTGTCACCAACATTCAGAGTGCCTTGTTTGGTTCCATGCAGGTTCCCCTGATATAAAATCTCACACAATACATCTTGATTGCAGCCTCCCCTCCCTTTACTCCCTCTCAGTTCCCTGGCTACCATCACCCCAAGATCCAATCCTCTTCATTTCCCTTCAGAAAAGAGCAGACCTCCCAGGAATTTCAATGAACACAGCATGACTACTTGCAAGAAGATCAGGCACAAAACCTTATATCAAGGCAGGTTGATGCAACTAAGTAGGAGGGAAAGGGTCTCACAAGCGGGTTGCTAAGTCAGAGACCATACCTTCTCTCCCTTAGAAAACCTCTTCTTGCTCTTGCTCTTGCTTAGGAGGGAAAGGGTCTCACAAGCGGGTTGCTAAGTCAGAGACCATACCTTCTCTCCCTTAGAAAACCTCTTCTTGCTCTTGCTCTTGCTCTTGCTCTCTCTCTCTCCTGCTCCCTCCCCGCCCCCCACAGACACATTTTTAAATTTAACCTGTTCATACTGTATACTGTTTTTCATACGTATGTTTTCAGGGCTGACCATTTGGTTTTGTATAACCAATTGGTGTGCTCATTCCTGGTGAAGAGGATTTCTTCGGCTCTCAACATTCCTTATTTTCCTGCAGTTCCTTGTGTAGGGCTGAGGCCTTGTGGGCTTTCCCTGTGCATTCTATCGTATCGTGTCTATTGGTATCACCCTTGTTTGGTTCAAAAGAAACTTAGTCATTACACCTGAGAAGTTCGTCCTGCAAATGTCCAGCATTTTACCCGCCATTAGCAGGTACTAAAAGTAAGCCTTGCCCAGCTATCCCCTAAGGTTTGCAGTTAGTGATTTGCCATTATAGTGATTCTGCGTACTTCCTTCCATTAATATGAGATTATCTAGTAAAACTGTTTCCTCCAAATTCTGTAACTCCTTTGGTCCTTATTAAGAAATATCCACTAACAAGAGTTCACAAACCATTCTTATGTGTATCCTGTAAGATGATAAAGTCACAGATATTTCCCAACTTGTATGAAAGTCAGTCACCTGAAGCAACTATAATGATACTGCAGGAGGATTATCCTCTTTTCTCTAGAAATAGCAACAAGAAAATAGAAATCCTATATTATTAGATCCAAAATTATTTAGGGATCAAGGTTAGGCAGCCATTATAAATGATCAAAGAGTACTTTTCCAATATCCTAGCTATTCCATATGCAATTAGTACTATAATCTATTTTATCATCTCTACTAGTTTTAAAAAAATGTATTAATTTTAAAATTAATATAACATATATTGCATTAATAATATATAATATAAAATCAATATACTATGATAATTTTAAATAGCGAGAACTGCACATGTAAAAACCATCTGGTCTATTTTGTGAGTAGTTACAGCCTTTGTTGTTGATGAAATATAATAACACAGAATAGCCATTAGCAGTTCTGCTGTAAAAAATATTTCCTGAGTAGAATAACTGGCGTTCATGATTAAACAAAATGTTTGTTCCACAGCATAGCATAACCCAGTCAGACCTAAACAGCACAGTGTTGAAACTTAACTATTTGATGCTATTTTACAACGCCTCTTAATAAATTGCGTAAAAGTGACATACATACACGAAGATCATCTGAGCTATCACAGTGGGTTTATTAACTGATGCTGCTGAACTGGGGTTGTGGTAAACACAACAGTTTGGCAGAAGATAGTGGAAAAGAAAATGACACAATTAAGAAATTCAAAAAAGCTTTACAACAATATGGGAATATATGATCTAGAAAATAATGGTGTCTCAAGTATGCCAAGGGAAGGAAGGCAGACAGACAAAAACGGATGATGACTCATAGAGACTAAACAAAAATGTCATTCAATGTTGAAGAGGAAGTTATCAATTATTTGGGCTTATATAGGGACAATTTGATTTGACCTTTGCGAAGATGAATAGAACCATTGAACCAAAGTGTTTCCTCTGTAGGTGTTTAGACTGACTGAACTAATGAACCAAGGAGATTGGTCATACTTTGGAGTCCACTCAAGGTGTTTACAAAATCCAAGTGCTGCTCAAAACTATTGATCTAACTTTATGCATAATGAGAAATCACAAAGGCAATGCTAGTCCATCCCAACAGACAACTCATAAAAAGAGTCATTTTCCTTTTCAAAATACTCATTACAAGAGAATATAGTGCAAACTTACTTATGGAAAACAGCGTAACCAAGGCCTTTTATGTGTTTTTAGGCTGTGAATGATGAAAATAGATGTGACATAAGAATTCTAATGGGGAGGATGAAGTTATTAAGAGTCAGAAACATCTCCCATGCTACGTATTTCTTTTCAAAACCCCCTACACCTTGTGTGTTTGTATATATGCACAAGGATGTGTCCACAAATAAAACTAGACCCTCTCCCTTCCTTCTTCCCTCCCTCCTTTCTATACAGAGCTACAAGTATGGTCCTGGCTGCTCATTCACAATAACCAGAAACTGGAAACAATTTAGATGTCTCTCAACCAAATAGATAAATAAAATGTGGTACATTGGAATATTACTTGGTTTTTAAAAAAATAACATCATGAAATTTATAGGCAAATGGATGGAGCTTGCAAAAAATCATCCTGAGTGATGTAACCCAGACACAGAAAAACAAATAGTGTATGCTTTCAATTAAAAGTGGGTATTAGCCATTAAGTATATGATAACCGAGCTACAGTCCACAGATCCAGAGAGGTTAGGTAAAGAACAGGGCTCTAAGGGAGACCCATTGACCTTCCTAGGAAGGGGTAAGTGAATAAATTTTTAAGGTGAACTGGGAGCAGGTAAGACCAGAGTGGGAAGGATAAGAGTGGGATATAGAGGGAGAGAGGGCAGGGATAGAGAGCTGGTATTGGGGAATTTGGGGGAGTGGTGTGGAAACCTAGTTTAATAGAAACTTTCTGGAATCTATGAGGGTAACCCTAGTGAGGACTCTGAGTAATGAAGGATGCAGAGTCTGAACTGGCCATCTTTTTGAGCCCAAACTGGAGATATCCATTGGTCCCTACACCACCCACAAAACCCGGGGACCCAATGGAAGATGGGCAGGAAGAACTGTAGTAATCAGAGGGTATAGAGGACACCAGGAGAACATGGCTCACCAAATTGACTAAGCAGGCCTCACATGGGCTCACAGAGACTGAAGCGCAAGTACAGGGCCTGCACAGGTCTACACCAGGTTCTCTGAGTATACAGTGTAGTTGTTAGTTTGTTGTTTTTGTGGGACTCCTAAGCCTGTTCTTGGCACTCTCTTACTCCTATTAGATCGCCTTGTCAAGCTTCAGTATGAAAGTTCTCACCTTGTCTTATCGTATTACGTATTGTCCTGTTTGGCTGTCATCTCTTGGATGTTTTCTAAGGAGAAAACAGAGGGGGAGTCCATCTGAGGGACTGAGCAGGTAGCAGGGATGAAAGTGGAGGAAGGGGACACTGTGGGCAGGATGTATTGTATGAGAGAAGAATTCCTTTTCAATAAAATTCTAATGTTTCCCATGCTATAATGATTTACAAAATATTTCCTTAAATATTTCACAGCAAAGGTATTTGTTTGCCATACATTTCAAATTCATAAGATAAAGGTTTAAAAGGAATATCAGCAAATGTCAAAAATAAAAAGGAGACAAGAACAGAGTCACTTAATTGGAAGTCTTATGTCCTTTGAACTAAGTAAGATAGTCTTTCAGGACATAAAAAAAGAATATTTCAACATGATATAATCAATATAAAAGCTTATATTTTATGATCTTATGTAGTTCAAAACTTTAAATGTATTAATAAACAATTTGTGTAACTTCTTGACCATGTGTGATTTAATACTGAGAAAGTAATTTTCAAAACAAAGTAATATGATTAGGGAAGTTCTCATTGTTAGATCCCTGATCAAATTTTTGTGCTTGTGAAGTTGGGCAATTGAACAGGAAATTATAGGCAATCAAACTAAAATTTAGCAGAAATATGTGTGGTGCCTGTGTTCTCTTTTCCCAGGCTCCATATCAAGAAAAATTTCTGGAAAGAACAACTAGGTAGATCTCTCTGCTCCATCTATCTATTTATACCACTTGGTGATCCAGATTGAATACAAAATAAAGTAAGGAAAAATAACATTTTTTTTTTCATTTTAAGCTACAGGCATGTTTTATTGTCTGTTCTCAACCTACTGTCTAGTTTAAGAGTTCCTGGTGCATTCCCCCACGTATTATGCTGCGAGCAGTTAAGCAAAGAAGTTACAAAATCAAAGAAAGAAACAATTAAGGAACTATGGAAAGACCCCGGGCACTTGTAGACTCAGAAACATCTGTTGCAATGCATGCATATGTACACTCATGCAGTATCTGTTGCAATCATGCATATGTACACTCATGCAGTATCTGTTCCATTGCATGCATATGTACAGTCAAGCAGTATCTGTTCCAATGCATGCATATGTACACTCAGTATCTTTTCCATCACATGCACATATGCATATACACATTCGCATAAACACCACTGCCCTGCAGAAAACCCTGCAAACATGCACTAAATACCACTGTAAGTTCATATGATAAGTATTATTTAGTGTTTTGAAAAGAGCACATAAATATAGGTCACAAGGGCTTGTGATAAATGTAAGCAAAATGTATTATTGTATGAATTGCTCTCTAATTCATACAGTGCAGTAGTAATAGTTCATAAAATGTCTTTGAAACCCCTTCCAGATAGATTGGGATAATCTTAAAATCTTCCTCGATCATATTTATTTATACCCAGGGGAGCACATAGAATAGAGTATAATATGGACAGTTAGTTTTTAATTGTATGATGGGGGAGAGTCTTCTGGCTTGTGGTAATTTCATTGGTTAAATAAAGAGACTGCCTTGGCCCTTTAATAGGACATAAAATTAGGTAGGCGGAGTAAACAGAACAGAATGCTGGGAGGAAGAGGAAGTGAGCTCAGAGATGCCATGCTCCCCTCTCCCGAGCAGATGCGATAGCTCTTCTCTCTGAGGCAGAAGGCTATGCAGCCAGCCACCAGGTCAGACATGCTGAATCTTTCCTGGTAAGCGCACCTCGTGGTGCTACATAGATTATTAGAAATGTGATAAGAGGCTGAAACTAATGGGCCAGGCAGTGTTTAAAAGAATACAGTTTGTGTGTTGTTATTTCGGGGCATAAGCTAGCCACGCAGCCAGGGTGTAGGGGACGCAGCCCTGCCGCTCCTAATACAACAATTGTGGGACTATAAACAAGAAAATATGTAATAAGCACATGAGTGATGTGGATAGCATCTCTTTACTCTGATGTGATTATCCATTTCCTTCACTATTTTAGTTGTTTTTTATTGATGCTATTTGAGACAGATCCTTGTTGTCCAGCCCATGTGACTTGGTATTCCCAGTGTAGCTCAATATGGCATTTACCTCTAGCCTCAGCCTCTTGAGTATTGATACTGTGGTACTACACCACTATGGATGACCCTATTATAACCTTTAGACTAGACTGATTTCTATCAAGGCCCATTTCATGTCTATTTTTAATTCTCCCTAATTAATCTATCAGAGATCACCTATATTATCTCTTTATTGATATGCCATTACTACAATATGTTTACCTGTTCATGGGTCACTGGTTGTATCATGCATATTACTTTCTCTTTCCCAAATAGAAATAGATTTGTCAATCAGCACTGCTTGATTTTTTTCTATTTCTCATGTTTTCCCCAATGGAATCAGGTCAATATGAAATGTCTTAGACATCTCCATATACCATTATTTTATGTAAATTCTCTTCATCTATTTCTTTAATAATAGTACAAACAGAGAAGATTAACATATAAAGGCTGCTTCCAAAGAAGTCTTCGTCTTTGTTGTTTCATGTGGTTAACATTTCTAAACATTTATTCTGGAAATCTGCTAAAATTCCATGACTAGCTTTAACAACAAATTTTATCTTCTCAATATATTCCTGAAAACCATAGGAGAATTTTCCCGTCAGTTCCAAGCATTACTGCTGTTCCCTATGGTTCCACAAAATGAGTGGAAGTCATTTTCCATCAACATCTACCCACTCTCGCAGAATTCAGGGATGTGATTTGGCTAGCCAGAGGCTTGAAGGAAGTTAAAACAGTCAGGCACTGTACCACCAAATGGGCCTCCATCCCAGTAACCATACTTGTTTTTACCCCATCTAGGTTTTAGATCGTCCTTCTTGATAGAATAGGCAGAAAGAAAATAGGAGTTGAATAGTTCTGTGACTCTTGGCTCTCTCATCTCGTTTCTCGCCGTCCAGTATAAGCAGTTGGGTTCAACCTTCCCTTTATTCTTCCCTGACACCAAAAGAGGCTTTGCATGACTTGTATTGAAAAAGAAATTGAAAACTGCTGTGAACATAGAAAATTGAACTGAAAAGCACAGATCGTATCTCGTGAAATAGGAAATGGAGCGAGAATATTACTAATTGCTAGATCAAATTGACAAAGAATAAGAGGCAAGAATGAAGCAAGCAGCAAAAAAAAAATCATGTGAAACAATTATAAGATCAGTGGGGACACAATTATGAAACAGGAAACTAATGTTCTAACCAGAGTGTGTTCCTCTTACAATTAATAAGAATTCAGTATGCTGTACAATACAAAAGAACTTTATAATGTCATTTTCATGTCTATTGCAAAACCACAGTGAAAGACAGACCAAAGAGCCACAAAGGCAAAGAAATGACAGAGCTGGCAATAGCTTCCCAGACCTATAGTGCTGAAATAACCCTCTCAAATCTGCATCTGTCTGCTCTTCCCAGGGCTTGCATATCAAATGCTAGGGAAGTAATAGTCTCCATCTCTTTGTTCACTTAGCTTCTTTGAAAGACAGTGTTTTTGAACATCCACCTGGTACATTAAAATCTGGGGTGGACACTCAAAAACCTTCCACTGCTATGAATATAATTCCTTCCATGGAGAACTGCAAGCCACGATTTTTGAAAATGGCATTTTCAAATACTATATGTAGAGATATTTTAAAATGACTAAAAAGTGGTTATAACCTCGGACTGAGCAAGAAGCATGCTGAGGATACTGACAGGTTGCAGTCAGAAAATATACAGCATTTATTACACAGTGTTACAGAAACTATGAGAAGCCAATTTTCCTAATATTATGAACACCTTATAAAAATTAAAGCTAGTCATTCTTCTAAAACTATGAACAAGGTTATGTCTAAAGCTCGCAATCTACATCAATGAAGAATGGACCCTGTGTAACAGGTCACATGGATCAACACTCTGTCTCACAAGACTACCAGACAAAGAGTGGGAGAAAAAGGAAGGTAAACACTTGAGAGATTAGAAAGTTCAGGGAAGAAGTATTTCACAAGCCATGTTTATACAGAATGGGAGAAGGTTGAAAAACCCACTTGCAAGTGATTCTGATTTATCACTGACAAAACTGTGGCATAATTACTCTGCTATGTGCCTCCATAAAGATTATATATTATATTTTACAAATGATGCTAAGTCTGGCATGGCAGCATGTACCTGTAATTCCAGCTCTCAAGGATTGCTTAGACTGTTCAATAATCAGTTCAAAGCTGGTCTGGGCTAAACAGCATGGCTGTTTTTTTCTCAAAGAATATCTTGTCATGGAGAAATTACTATTCTTATTTTGTAAAATAATTAATCAAAAGATGTTAAGTAATTAACTCAAGGCTGATGAGTAAAAGGCAGCATGTGAAAAAATACAAATTTACTTGGCAAGATTAGTTTGTAGAGCTAAATTTTTAATATCCAAAGCAAAGGAGAGGGAATGAATTATGCCCACAGGCTGTGCTTAACAGTCAATTCTCCAATATAGATCCAATACCTGCTACTCTAAACCACACCAGCTCTCAATTAAATATATACATATATGTATATATTTACTTGTAAAATTATATATTATGATTTTCACGAGTGTATCATCTGTTAGATATAACCTCCATGACCCTGGATTACTAGATCACCCTTGAGCCACCCCACTTACTCACAGGGATTTTATTTGCCCCAGCAATTTAGCAGTTATATTCTAGAATCAACTTCTTGTAGGATTAAAAATAAGTAAACAAATAACCTTTACTTAGACAGAACAAATTGATGAATATGAACAAGGTTAATATTTACATATATCTTAATTACTTAAATATAGACACAGCTCTATAACATACAGAGATCAATATATTATTAATCAACAGCATAGCTCTGACTGCTTACACAGTCCTAATTGCTACACGACTACAAAAATATCTATGTAATTGGGGAATTCAGCTAAGCTTTAATATTAAAAAAAAGGAACACCATACTAGAATTTCATCTTATAGAAACTTAGCTCATTTATAGAAACTCTTTCCATCGGACAGTAATGATAGCAATTTAAGACAATTTCCTGAAAACTTTACAGGATAGAAGAGTGGATAAAGAGATCATATTTTTATATTATTTTGTTTCTCATTTTCACATCCTCTTTCAGTTAATTAGACATTTATCTAAATAATATATACCATAGATTGCATAATGGAATCCTTTCATGAAAATCATAAGGAAAGAATACCTTAGTATTACCATTTCTATACTGAAAATCATGGCAATTCCAAAAAAAGGAGACTTTACATTTCAAGTTTTTATAGAATACTCTGACAGTGTAGTAGATGTCAAATGTCCAGAAATAACCGCATGATGTACAAAATAAAACAAAAATGTCCTAAGAAAGTTAGGTGTTCAAATAACATACCTACAAAAAGGACGGTAAGGTAGTAGTTTTAGTTTTGGTTAAATGCCATGATGTCTATATCTCCTGACCCAAACAAGGAGGAAGCAAATACATGAGTCTTAATATCTGATCCATATTGAAATAAAGCAAGCCATGAACTCTTACAAAACTGAATAATCAATAGTGGAAGAACGTGAGGCCATTAAAGTGTGGTTGATTTTTATTTCTTCATTGAAAAAGATCAAAGACTGGATTGTCTTGTGTCCTTCCACTTTAGAAAAAAATATTTTAGTTGGCATTTAACAAACTCTATAAGAAACAATTTAGTGATCTTTACTGAGATGCTGCAAGGTCTTTACAAAGTGACAACTAACACAGATGAAGAAATCTACTTCCCTTTTAGGACTGTCAGACACAGAATCCATATCCTGGATGGCTTAATATTTACTTTCCTACATTCCAACTTACACTTGTCAGAATGGCCGAGATCAAAAACACTGATGGCATCTTATGCTGGAGAGGATGTGGGGTAAGGGAACACTCCTCCATTGCTGGTGGAAGTGCAAACTTGTACCACTGCTTTGGAAATCAG
>NC_022028.1:36966475-36967109 GCF_000317375.1 Microtus ochrogaster | reverse complement strand
CCCAGAGAACCTAGACAAAAAGAGGAAGCTAAGAGAGACCATAAATGGGTCTACAAAGGAAGGTGAAAAAGACAAGATCTCCTGAGTAAATTGGGAGCATGGGGAATCATGGGAAGATGATAGACAGGGAGACGGGATGAAGAGAGGGGAATAGACAAAAATGTAGAGCTCAAGAAACACACCCACACATATATTTATATATATGATAAAAATTAAAACATTAATAGTTTTAGGTTTTATTGAGGCTGCTCAGTAAAATAATAAATAAATAAAATAAAATAATCTAAAGATATTCCTTCAACCCATGTCCTCATTTATACTTTGTTGAGTGTGTCAGAATCCTAATTCCCTCTTCCATAAGACACTGCTCACATTAGGTGAAGACTTTTCTTAATGA
The DNA here is from genome assembly GCF_000317375.1 of Microtus ochrogaster. Classification (NCBI taxonomy): domain Eukaryota; kingdom Metazoa; phylum Chordata; class Mammalia; order Rodentia; family Cricetidae; genus Microtus; species Microtus ochrogaster. The sequence goes on along the minus strand of NC_022028.1, from coordinate 36,966,712 downwards.
TCTTGAATTAATTAATTTCTTTAAATATTCTTTCTATAAATACAGTAATATTTTCAAGCACTGAAGGTTAGTCCTATTCTGAGTCACTGAGTTTTAGTACATACTTATTAAATTTTAAGAAACATATTTTAAATAATTAAAAATTCTCACCTATACAAAGTTTAAAAAAATACTGAGGAAAAAATACAATCATAAGCATAATAACACAGAAATCCATAAAAGTTATGGTAAAGAGTT
>NC_022028.1:36952284-36966169 GCF_000317375.1 Microtus ochrogaster | reverse complement strand
ACAGTTGTGCAGCTTATCTGGAACCCAAGCAGTGGGATCAGGACCTGTCCCTAGTGTATGAGCTCTGTCCCATGCTGGGATGCCTTTCCCAGAATTTGTTGACTCCTATGGGAGGCTTGTCCCTTTCTGAATGGAGGAGAAATAGATGGGGTGTGGTGGATGGGAGATGGTGGGGGGGGGGAGGAACTATGATTGGTATGTAAAATAAATGAAAAAAAATGAAAAAGAAATGCTTAAAAGAGAATGTGAATAATAATAGTATTTTTGTTGTGTATGTTGAGAGGAATCGAAGGACTTACTGTGTGGGGGCCTTGTTTTCTTTTAGTTATAAACTCTATCTGATTGGCATCTCTTATTACACATTTAAGACAAGAACTACTCTCTGATCACAAAGGCCTGAGAAACAGCTGAGAACTTTCATGGTTTTTTAGCTTTCTGCGGAAACTATATCACAGGCCAAAACCAGCACAAACTAAACAAGTCTCCATCCTCCAACACATCGTTTGTCCTTGTGGATATATTTCAGTAGAAAGAGAAAAGAGCCCAAGTTGAAATTGTACCAATCATAAAACAAAAGAAGACACTGATAATAAAAGTCTGATAGCAACTGGATTATCCTTGCAGACAAACTATAGATCAGAAGACCATACTCAGCTGATTCTGAGGGCCAGCTCCCAAATTTTTATTATATAACTGTGTTTTAAATTCTGTCCTAAAATAAATGATCACTATCTGGGTGAAAAAAAAAAGAGAAATGTGACATTTTATGAGCAGTGAGTGTAGCCTACAGTTAACTAGCAAATGTATTATTCTTAATTCTGTCCAATAAATAAATAAAACTAGTGATATTAATACAACCTTTTTATTATTTTTATTTTTAATTAGCATAACGAATATGGAAAATAATACCGAACAGAAATACTGTCTTTAGATTTTTTAAGGGGATAAACGCTGAGCCTTAAGAAAATCACAGTGATCATAAGCTTTCTGGTAAGACCTTATATGCCCGTCTCTGTCCACCAAAAAAGGAATTCTTACTACTTAAAATTGATAAGAGTTTGGTAGTGCTTGGTCAGCGTGAATTAAAAGCATGGCTAAAGGGCATGGTTTTCATTTAATTCCTATTTTTGTTTTCTTAAGAGCATTCAAGTTTCCCCCTCTGTCGTCATGAAAATGGTGTAGGTTCGTGTCATAAAGTGCTTGAGAGATATAAATCACATATTGCATTACTTGTTAGTGCCTAATTAAGCAGAAAAAATTAAGTTCAGTGAATTACAAAATCAAATTTAAAACACATCAGATTTTACATTAGGAAATAAAGATCTGGGCACAAAAATCTTCAGCAATTAGGAAATGAGTTTCATATTCTACATTGGTGAAAGGCACAGGGTGATTATTCCACACAATTACAGAGCTGGAGGAGACCTTGATTTGGAAGCAATACTATACCAACAAGAAAATCACTTTGCATAGCTAGACTTAAATTTTGCAGTCTGTCTAGAATACTTATGTTAAAAAGCCTGTCTGCTTTTTCAAAGAGCCCATGTTGGGCGGCTGGAGTGAAATCCAAGTAAAGAATGTTCTAGAACACTATTGGAGGTGATTCCTTTGGAAATGAGCTTATTTGCATAAAATGGACTCAATTAACGAGTCTGCAAATCGTCTGCAGAATTGATGTATATAGAACCACAGCGAAGTGGGATGTCATAACCTGCAGAGTCACTATAGCCTATGGCTTCTCCTTCTCAGACTTCCTTTGTTTTCAATCTGGAGTTTTAGCTGGCCGTACTGCCTTCACCCCGTCAATTAAGTGTTCTTCCAGAAGCTTATTAAATTTAGTAAAAAAGGTTAAAATAAATCTCACTTTGTCGCCCAAATCATTTTTCAACCTAGATTTAAAGTATTTTCTTTCTGTCTCATACTAAATTATCCAGCTCTGTGCATAAGGGAAACCAATGATTCATAGAGGAAATGACTTGACATTTTCTTAATTATTTGACTCAACCTGAAAGAGCAACAAATTGAAAGAGCTGCCAGTCTAGATTCCAACTGGAAATAATAATGCTGCTAATGATATTTGCTATCATATAGAATTCGATCCATTGAAAAATTCTCTGTGCCAAGATATATTAATCATAAGTGAAAATGCTCAGTCTACTCTATTTGTGAGGTGGGTGGATCCCTGTGAATTCAAGGCCAGCCTGGTCTACAGAACAAGTTGCAGCAAATAAACAAGCAACAAGAAAAAAAGAAAACTAGCCGCCATTCAGACCCTGTTTCTTCGTTTAATTTGGTCCAATTAACATGAAATAAGGAAGGAAGAATCTGTGGTGCTACTTAGTGTCTTGGAATAGCTGGTATGACATAAATTAGTGGTTATACTTCTTAAGATAAGCAGATTTTTTTAAATGCACAAAAGCAAAAAAATATACAAAGGAAAAAACACACACAGGTGTGCACCCCTGCTGAGGAATTACTGCTAGAAGCATAAACATAAATGGATACTATGCATTCATAATGGACCTTTAATTATTAAAGCCTTTGCATATTTGCCATAAAACTGTAAAACTAATTGACTTGATGATATATTAAATCACTTTTAACCATTTCTTTAGTAACTTTTGGAAAAAGAACTGAATATGATGTTAGAGTGGAAATCAATGGTCAAGAAATGCCTTATAGAATATGTAAGGACTATAATACATGGCTAAGTTTAAGAAGAGCCAAGTCAGAGGCTATTCCATCTCACGGAATTTGCCATGAATTCTATTGTAAAAGCATTTATATGCAATTTGTTAAAGCACATAAAATCACTATCATACAGGTAATGCAAGCATGAAGCAGACATTGATTGCATAGAAATGTAGCATTGCTATTATAGTGAGCAACCTGATATTTACAAAAGCAGGTATGGTTTGTTTATTGCTTTAGCTACAATTTCCCACATACAGTATTGTAACCTTTCTCCAAAGTTGAATTCCACTTATATCCTCAATTTGAATAAACCACTTAAAAGATTATGACAACTATGTATCAATTGCCCTGGCGGCCACTGAATATTTAAAAAAGAAAACTCTATTGCAAATAAATGTTAAATATTTGAAGACATTGAGTGCACTGATGGTCTACTTTAGAATCTGGGTAATCTACAGCCATGAATTGACAATCCAGTGTCTGTATTGGGAAAGCTTTGTGTCTCAAACCAAATGATTTCCTTTAATAAAATCTTAAAGATTAAAAAAAAACCAGAAAACAATATACAAATGAATCTAAAGTGATACTTTTAAAATTCTCTATATTTACAAACTTTTAAATCTGGAGAAGCAGATTACTTTGTAAATATGTCTAATTCATGTAGAGCTGAAAACAGAGTCCTGTGATGTAGCTGGACTATGTTTTACCTCTTAATTGCCATGTAAGTCCTTATAATAATCTACACGCTAAACCTAACACAGGGGTGATAAGAAATCCAAGGAACAACTGAAGAAGGTGAGTGTCAAATACTGGATTCACACAATTCCTTTATTGATAGAAAGATAACCTTTATGGCTTTCCGACATGCTCTGTCTTCTCACACTTTATGAGACTTTTGAAGGCTTGTTTTCCCCATTAAACTGTAGAACCCGTGTGTAAAAGTTCACTGGTTCCCACTTACAACTGCATCTCTGGTGTGAAAATAATATTTGTTTATTGACATAAGAAATGATTAGCTTGTCAATTCCAGAGTGTTAATTATATGCTTGTTTCAAGCACATTCATTCCTGCTTCGTTTGCGATCTAGAGCGCCCTGCCCGAAGAAGCCAGGGAAATCACTTAAGGCTGCTCTGCTTCTCTGAGAAGGCTGTCAGCTTCAACTTGGGTTTACATATCCTGAAGTGGGTGTATTTTACATCTTGGAGTGATTCTGATTATTTTGATAATCTCCATTTCTAATCTAACAAAGTCCATAAATCTATGGTAAAGGTTATCTTGCAAGCTCAGACTCATGGTTTGTGCTTTTCAGATCTTGTGCACACACTCTCATGATGAATTCCAACTCCTGGGAGGACTCTTGGGGGAAAAAAAATAAAATAGGATAAGGCTGCTCTTCTGTCACTCATATTCAGTTGTACCTCAATGCCTAGGAAAAATGTCCTGGAATCTCACTGAGCTGTGCAATTTTGTGTGTTAAGGAGGGATTTAACACTTTTTGCTTTCATCTAATCTCTAAAACATATTGCAGGACTCCCTATATAAATACTTGTATTCTGTGAGTTATACTGATTAAATTATAAATGATAAAAATACATGGCCTCAAAATTGAGACAACATTCAGACATCAGTAAATAAAAACAAAAGGATAAGGTTGATTTTCATTTGGTTTGGTGGAAGCCTTTGTGAATATAAGTGGTTGTTGTACGTCATAATACTATATTCCATGAAACAACCAATTATTATTCCTTATTAATAAGTAATGCATAGTTTTGTAAAACGCCCTTGAGGAAATGTTTTACAAAACGTAGTTTGTCATGCATAGGTTTTGTGAGTACAAAGCTGGCGCATTGAGAAACTGAGGGATTATCTGTCATGTTGTTACACAATCTAACACCCAACCTTTTGTGCACTTAAGACTGTTGATGATTCTTCCCACTCCACCTTAAAGTGGCAGGCAAAATGCTCATCAAACGGATTTTGACAAAGGCAAAAAAGGAGTTCCAATTGTGGCTGTCTACAGATAGGTGCATAATACCCTAGCTAGAATCCTGTCATATCTCTATTGTTCATTCCAGAGAGTGCATTTTGAGTCAACTTGACTTTTAGTATATGGAATTATGTGTGAAAAATTCCAGTTCACATGCTGAGGTACTTTTCAGTCATGTAAGTACAAGCAGTAATTCAAACATAATTACTAATAAAGGAATAATGGATGATTAGGGGGGAGCCTAGTCCATCATTTTTAATACATACATTCTCTCCTGCCTTATACAATGACTTATGTAAATCGATGCATATGGTTTTTGAACAGCTCTTAATGATTGAAGAGAGATATATGACCACAAGAAAATATTAGCTCAGCATTCAGAAAGGTCAAAAGTAGCCATGACAAGGTGGTTCCCAGATTGTAGAAAGTGTTATAGAAGATCCTGGTTCTAAGTCATCTCTGGACTCTGATTAAGAAGAGTTTCTGTTCTTAGTATATGGAGACCTGGTTTATACAGACTAACATAGGATCCCTTCAGCAAGGTGACCCTTACCTTCTGATTATTGCAGTTTAATGCACCAGTTAAATTCTTTAAATTTTGGGGATATAGTAGTAGAAAAAAGCAAGGTATACCCATCCTTATATAAGATTTTTGTCATCTTGTATTATATTAAGTTGCTTCACTTTGACCGCTGAGAACTGTGTGGGTGGCATTTTTTCTTTCAAAATTTCGATGATCTCATGGCTATGTTCATTACTCTCTTCAGCCCAATATATTACTTCCTGTATTTTCTTCATGCTTGGTTGGTTGGATAATATTTTTATGGTGTTTACATCCTGGAAAGTTTTTCTTTGTCCTTCAGCTACGGTGGTAGTAGTTTTGCCTGGTATATTAGTCTAGGCCAGACATCATGGTCTTTTAGGATGTTGAGTACATTGTTCTAGGCTCTTCTGGCTTTCAAATTTTGCAATGAAAAATCAGAAGGGGGAACAACCAACAGTCCCACCTAAGTATGATGTTTATGAAATACAAGACCAGCATGACATTGTAAATATAAGGATACATATTCCTTGGCTGGACCTAACAGCTCTCTAATTGGATTTAATAAGCACTGACTAAGAGTGAAATTATGCCTGGTGCTAGGAAACTAGTCAACCACACAGCACTAGTGAAGTTGTAGATCTTGGAAGAGGACCTACAATCACCACTTAACTAATCCAGAAAAATCCCTAAGCTAAACTTTGAATATTTGTTCTTTTATTCTCTGATGCATGTAGTCCTCACACCCCATCAAGGGGACATTTCTTTGGAAGAGACGGAAATCATTACAGAGAACCCAAACTAAGAAGGCTGAGTGAAGGAGCACAGTCGCAGGGATACATCTACAAAACAATTCCTGCACCTACTAAGACTGAGGAACATTTCAGAAGCTGAGCAAGAAAGAAAATCTTGGCGTTCGCTTGAGATTGTGCCATGGCATAACGTCAAGTGTGTACCCATAAAGTCTCAAGAATATGACTGCCTTAACATGGGCTGAGTATAGAAAATAACAATAAACACTCCACAGTGAATGTCGGAAATCCCATGCTTCAATCATATGCAAAGAACGACAAGAACTAAAGGCACTGTTGAGAGTGGGATAAATAGTCTCCCCCTGGGAAGAGGATACTGTTGGGTATTCAATACCAAAGGGTCATCCCTGAAACGTGCATACAAGTAACATTATACAGATTGAGCATGTTGTATTTATGTATTTAAGAACACACACACACATACTCACAGAAGAATTAAAGAAATAAGAGTCCTAAGATTTGAAAATGAACAAGGAATGGTATATGGGAGGACTTAGGAGGAAAAAAAATAAGAAGAAAGTTATAAAAATATAATTTTATTCTAAAAATTAAAAGTTTTTTAAAGTTCAAGGCTTTAAATCTACAGATAGATCCCATGCCTCTCTCAAATCATTGATTTGTGTCCCTCAAACCAAATAGGTCCTGTCACAGATTCTCTTAATTGGTGTGTTTTCTCAGTTTTTCAAGATTCATTTCAACAATTCTAAACAGCTGAATTTTAAACATTTCCCCCAGTATCCTGATATTGTAACAGTGTTACTTGTATAAGCTTTTGTTTCAATGATTTTATTATTTTTGGAAGATCTGCACATTACACTGTGAGTTTTCCAAAATGAGAGTTTTGTGGCTTTCCTTTCCTCTTCCATTCCATAGACTTCCTTATACACAGTAAAAACTCATCTTACTTTTGTCTATATTTATTATCTTTTGTTTTGCTTATATATACATATATATGTATTTTGATCATATTCACTATCTTCCCCAAACTCTTTACCATCTGCAGTCCCTTCTTTCCATACCCATCTTTGTGTCCTCAATGTCTTCAAACTCATCAAGTCTAGTTCATGCTGCTCAAATGCACTTGGACAGGGGCCATCAACATTATTGTAATTTACCTATCAGGGGACATCAACATCAGTCTACAAGGGAACACACCCTTAGAGAACACAGATTCTTTCTTTCCCAGCAGCTATCAACTGCCAATAGCTCCTTAGCTAGTGTAAGAAATGTGTGCTCGCCACCCACACACTGGGACTTCTGCCTGACTGATGGTATGCAGGTCTTGTGGATCCTGTCACAGCCTCTGTGAAGTTTCTATGTGTATTATCCAAAAGGCACTGCTTCCTTACACCCACCTAGATCTTACAGACTTTCTGCCCATTCTTTGGCACTGTTTGCTGAGTCTCAGAGGAGGTCAAGTGGGATATACAAGTCCCTTTTAGGGATTTGTGGATTAAGACTGTAAAACCTCATCTATTTTCAAAATATCTATATTGAAGCATTTAACATCTTTAATCAACATAAGTTTCACGTTGATGTATCCCTACCTCCCAAACACTACACTCAGATTTAGAAGTGTTTTATATGCAAATAATTCAATGTTTTGATTTAGCTAATGTAATGTGATTATTTGGCATTAATTTATGAAGAGACATGGAAAAATCTATGTATTTAAATTTTTCTTTGTCAGGTGATTCAGATTGCAACTTTGTAAAAAGCCAAAGGTCATGACAATAATGATGTCATAAACAAAAAGACCGTTTTCAGTGCATGTTTGATGACTTATCTGTGTCTTGCTGTGTCAGGGCCACGGGGTTCTGCGATGATTAATGAGAAATGTTACTTTTCTTAGTATAAAAATTTTTCAAACCATTAATTCCAGAACTTAACACATCTAGCAAACGGATAAGATATAGACAGTGAAAAATTAATGTTGACACCGAAGTTTAAGAGAAAATAAATATTACTCCTTACTTTGTAAATGCATAGCTAGAGCTTCCAAGGACAAGTAAGGGGTGGAGACTTGAAATGAAGAAATAGATTTGGTATGGATAAAATTGAACATGTTTAGGAGCTATGTAGACATGAGGTCAAGGAGATCTTCAAATTCATTCCAATACTGTTCCTAAGTCAACATGCTGTTATTTTGCAACACATCTGGCAATAAAGAAACAGCCATGTTTAGTCAATAAGTGGAGTCTGTTTCAGAAGCCTGTAGACTCCCCTCAGTTCACTCCCCAATTCCTCTTGCATCCCATTCTTCCCAATAATCACAACGCCTTAGCTCTTGCAAGTCATCCTTCCACAACTTTTCTATCGACAGTTGGTTCTCCTACACTGATAACTAATATTCTATCATTAAATTTTTTGGATAATAGGAGAGTCTAGAAGTAAAAGAGTTTCTCAAATTTCATCTTCTCTCATCCTCTGTTTATAAATAGCACAGACCCTGATATGCGGGAGGATGCTACCAAAATTTCCTTAAAATTCAGAATCCTGGTCTTTATTAGGCTTAAGGGACTATTTTAATTGGTCCACTTGATAAGTAGATAAATTAGAGTCTGAGTACAAACACATATATTAAAAAGAGCATTAAGGAAGGCTCTCACTGTTGAACACACCAGCATATTCTAAGAAGTCTGTCCTGAAAACACCTGCCTGAGCATGAATGCCAATGTTTAACCTCTATAAACCACATCTTGTCATCTGAAAACACGGATCCATCTATCACTTAACATGAGACCTCCTACTTCCAGCTATATTCTTTTCCCCAAGTTTGACTAGGGATATCATCAATGGAGATAAGAATTGAATGCTACAAGAATCACTGGAGTCCAGGTGAAATCAATGCACACAAACTTAACGAATACCAAACCATGACACTTCTGTAGAAACTCTAGAGTGTTTTGAGTAAACTTATTTGATCATTTGTTCAACAACCTCTTACCCTCTTATCTTCTTCCTTTGTCTCCTTTTTTTCTAATGAAATTATCATTTTGTTTACCTGGTAGGTGACCATCCACAAGGTTGGATTATGAAAAAAGACTAAGCTCAGAGACTTTTTAGACCCTGTGTACTGGAGCTGTTAAGAACTCCTTCTAGGCATTTCTATTTTTTTAGTTGATTTTTTACATTTTAATCTTTCTTATAATTCATTTTTTTAATTTCAGTTTACATTTCAAGCACTGTTCTCCCTCCCACGGCTCCTCCCCGCCCCAGCTCCTTTTCAGCTTACCCCCATCCCCTCTTCCCAACTGGTAAGTGTTCCCATGGGGAGTGGACAAAATCTAGCATATTAAGTTGGGGCAGGATCAAACTTCTCGCCTCTGCATTAAGACCCAGCATGGCATTCCCTCATAGAGAATGGGCTCAACAAGCTAGCTCATGCACCAGGGATAAAACCTGGTCCTACTGCCAGGGGCCCCTCTCATAGCCCCAGTTTCACCACTGTCTCCCATATTCACAATGGAGTATTTCTCAGCTATCAAAAGCAATGACAACATAAAATTTGCAGACAAATGGATGGAGCTAGGAAAAAAATCCATTGTGAGTGAGGTAACCCAGAAAAATAAACACGACATGTACTCAGTCATAAGTAGATATTAGATGTGAAGCAAAGTATAACCAGACTACAATCCACAACTCCAGAAAAGTTAGGTAACAAGAAAGACCCTAACAGGGACACATGGATCGATCTGGGAAGTGGAATTAATGAGCTCTTCTTGGCAAACTGGAGGTGAGGGGGTGTGGTAAAGAGGGGGCATGGGGATGTGAACATGAGGAAAAGGATGGTCAAGAGGAGAGAAGGATACAGTGGTAGAACAATGAAGGAGATATCTTGATAGAGAGAACCATTATGGGTTAGGGAGAAACCTGGTGCTAGGGAAATTCTCAAGAATCCACAAGGATGATCCCAATTAAGATTCCTTGCAATAGAGGAGAGAGTGCCCAAACTGGCCTTCCCCTATAATCAGACAGGTGAATACCCCAACTGTCATCATAGTGCCTTTATCCAGTAAATGATGAAACCAGATGCAGAGATCCCCAACCAAGCACCAGGCTGAGCTCTGGGAATCCAATGAAAGAGAGGGAAGAGGGACTAAGAGCAAGGGAGAGGGATATCATGAGGGAGAAATAGTCTATGCATTTCTCATCTCTGCTCAGAGACAGCACGTGGTGGCTCAAAAGCTGTCTCCATGTGAGCATTTAAGCTACATAATTCAACAGCTGCTACAGATACAGGCTATCATTATGTTCTGGGCCCAAGTTAATTATGCCACCATTCGAAACTAATTATAGAAATTTCATTCTCTTTCTGCTGATTGGTTTGGAAGAAGGAAAGTTCTGTTTTGTAATTAGTAGGATATTTTATATGTGTATATATATGTATATTATTTTTAATGTGAAGTATGCATGGGTAGCCCATATATGGTGGCTCTATGGAACTTGTCCATATTGGGTTTTATGTCTAAGTTGATGAGGATGACTGACTAGGTCTCTTCCTCAAGAGGGCACCAGATCTCATTAGAGGTGATTGAGAACCACCATGTGGTTGCGAAAAATTGATCTCAGGACCTTTGGAAGAGTTGGCAGTGCTCTTAACCACTGAGCTATCTCTCCATCCCCATATATATGTATATACATATATATGTGTATGTGTGTGTATGGGGGGGGCACCAAAAATTTGAAAATACAATTATAGTAGCATTGCCGAACAGAAAATATCTATTAGGAGTTAGTTGCACCAGCTAGATCAGGAGCTATTAATATTTCTCAAGTACATTTTCTATATTTTCAAATTTTTAATTCAATAAAATTCAAGTTATTTAAAGTAATTATAATACATTCTTATCATTAAAATACATCATATTTCTGGTATAATTGCTTAGAATGATGCAGTAGGCACATGTGAAAGTCACAAATTAATCAAAGTAGTCTAAATTCCATCATAAGACCTTAATAAACTGATATTGGATATTTATGAGAATGTGTGTTTTATTACCAACGAATGGTACCATATTCTAAGACTGTCCTCTCATGAAAAATAAATAACAAAATATATCATTTACTTTAAATAGATTACTTTTAAGGTAATGAAAATAACAAAACAATGTAGCTATTTGCTCTGACAACACAATAATCAAATCTTATTTCACCCTTGCAAGGGAGAAGCATTGTGAGTCTTTGTCCACTCTAGTGGGATCCTTTTCTAGTCTGCAGGAGAGATTCCTCTGGATTTCATGTGGAATGTGAACTCTGTCACCTACCGCTGACATAGACAGATATTTAGACTGTTCGTTAGATTTTTTATGTTAGAAATATCAAATACTCATATTGGGAGCTGAATTACCATATTATATTTCTCTGTTTCTCTTCATGTCTCTGTCTCTCTCTGTCTGTCTGTCTCTGTCATGTGTGCCTGTTTTCCTGAATGAAGGTAAAATTAGTTGGAAATCAAGTATAGAAAAATCAAGAACTTTATATATAATTTTTATGCCATTAAGAATTTTAAGTATTGAGACTTAATAAATTATGAATATATTAAAGACGAAAAATTCCTAAGACTTCCAACTCCTGCTTCCCATTATGCTTTCATAATGTACAGGAGTAACTTTTAAAGACACAGAGAGAGTTTAGAACTGGAAAGACTGCCATGCATGAGACTCAAAATACCAGACAGGCCACCAATGACTCTTATGTTATTAGTGCATAGCACACCCCACCTCCAGATATTCAAGAGTAAAGGTTCTTTTATATTGCACCAATGGATGATAGTAATGGTTAACCTAGTTCATACAGTACCTGATGATATGCACCTGGTATGTGAAGGCATGTTCCACCATGACTAATGATTTGAGTTTGATTCTTAGAATACATATGGTGCAAGGAGAGAAGAAGAAAGTTATCATGTGATCTCTACATACATACCATGGCATGTGCAGGTACATATGAACACATATACACAGGTAAGTGTGTAACTGTAAGAAATAAGGTTAACAATACTATGTGCATGAATTAGAAGATCAAACACGTACCAGATACAGCCAGGAAGTCGTCAATGCTGGTGATGTCATCCACTGCTTCGGTGAGAACATGTATGTAATGCTCCCATGTGCGCTTATACATTTCCATGGTGTTTTTGACCACTTGACTCTTGGGTCGCGATGCCAAAGCAAGTGCAGCATTTATGATCTGTAAAGGTATTGATAATGCTTACATAGTCACTTCCTTTTGAAAACAAGAATCATCAATGTACAGACATCAAGTGGTCTTTTTTTTTCTTTTTCTTTGTATGATTAAACTTGAATATCCTTACCAAGCAGGCAAACGGTTTATGTCACTATGTGAAATCTCCACTGTTTTGGCAATATCAGTTTTGCCAATAATTTCTTTTTAAACCTATTTGTTGCATGTCGTTGTCAAAGGATAGCAGGATGTAGAAATATAATGGGTGTCTGCCTGCATTTAAGGGGCTTAGATATCACTCGATCTGAAAGATCATATATAATTATCGAATGATTTAACACATTAATGCCACTAGAAAAAAAACACAGAGGTGAGGATACTTTAAGAAATGAAGAGATCATCTTTATCGTAAGTGCTAAGGAAAGCTTTGGGGAAGTGTGACATTTATGTATTTTTAAGATTTACTTTTATTTATGTGTATGTGTGTGCATCCCACTGTGTGCTAGCATTCACAGAAACCAGAGAGAGTAAGATGTGCTCTGGACCTAGAGCTCCAGGCTGCCATAAGTGACTTCTTCACCACTCAGCAATCTCCAGTCCTGTAGTGTGACATTTTCAACTGGGCATTTACATTCACATAGACTGACTAGCCTCCGAATGCAAAATCATTAAATCAGAGGTTTGATTCATTTGAGAGTACACATTCATTTACATATACACTCATTTCCTACCTCACATACATATTGTTCCAAAACCTACTCCTGTAGGCTTTAGAATAGCACATAGAACACAATATGAGCAAATGTTGTAACTTCTGTGGCAATGATATTCCATTCAGGGAAAGCAGACAATTGGCAAGTTAAATAAGTACAACAGAAAGTCTGTAAGGCAGTTCAAAAAAACGAAAAGGGAAGAAAGGCAAGGAGTAGGGTAGTAGTAGCAGAGGTGTGTTAAAATTTGAGGAGGTCCTTGCGCTGTAGCAGACATTTAAATAGTATAATTAGTTGTAGGATAGGAAAGACAGAGAAGTTGGGAAGGATGGAGAGGAAGAGCAAGGAAAGAGATATCTTGATTGAGTGAGCCATTATGGGGCTAGCAAGAACCCTGTCATTAGAGAAATTCCCAGGAATCCACAAGGATGACCCCAGCTAACACCCTAAGCAACTGTGGAGAGGGTGTCTGAACTGGCCTTGCCCTGGTGTCAGATTGACGACTATCTTACATGTCATCATAGAACCTTCATCCGGCAACTGATGGAAGCAGATCCAGAGATCCACAGTGGAACACTGGGCTGAGCTCCCAAAGTCCAGCCAAAAAGAGGGAGGAGTGAGAATACGAACAAAGGGGTTAAGACCATGATGGGGATACCCACTGATAACGCTTAACCGAGTTAATGGGAGTTCACCTATTCTGGCCTGACAGTGGGGGAAACAGCTTAGGATCAAACTAGGCCCTCTGAATGTGGGTGACAATTATATGACTGAGACCAGAATTTATCTCTAATGCTTATACTGGCTTTTTGGAACCCATTCTCTTTGGATGGATACCTTGCTCATCCTAGATACAGTGGGGAAGGCCTTGGTCCTGCCTCAAAGTAATGTGCTAGACTTTGTTGACTTCCAATGGGAAGCCTTACCTTCTCTGAGAAGTGGACCGGGGGGGGGG
>NC_022028.1:36947381-36952184 GCF_000317375.1 Microtus ochrogaster | reverse complement strand
GGTGGGGGGGTTCAGGGTAGAGGAAGCAGGAGAAGGGGAGGGAGAAGGAACTGCAATTGATATGTAAAATGAGAAATGATAATTTTTTAAAACAAATGTTTAAAAGTGGGGGTGAGCTGGAGAGATGGCTCAGCCATTAAGAGATAATACCTTCTAGGGAATTATGGTATATTCCTTTAATCCCAGCACTAGGGAGGCAGAGGGAGGTGAATCTTTGTGAATTTCAGACCAGCCTGGGCTACACAGAGAGTTCTAGGCCAGCCAGGACTAAACAGCAAGAATTTATATAAAAAAATTAATTAATTAAATAATTTTTTTTAAAGTTCAAAAAAGGATAAATGGCAATCCTGTGAGGACGATAAGCCAGTTTGCTCAGAGCCTGGGAAGGTAAAGAGTGGGGCAGGGGTCCCTGGCTTAGACTTAAGATCCCAACAAACCTAGGAGGTTATAGGAGTGAGAAGGGGCCTGAACTATGCAGGCAGAGGAAATGAAAGGGCTTCTTAGAACCTTCAACCAGTGAAAGGAACGTAAGGGCAGGCAAAGATTCCTGTCAGAGACACCAGGCCATTAGTAAGCCCATGCAGGAGAGTATGTAAAGACACTGAAATAAATCCACATGTATAATAGATGATAATGTATCATTATGAAACATGCTTTATGGGAATATACTAGAAATAAGTGAGTGAGTGCAACAAATTGGGGGTCATCTCTATGTAATAGAAAGTGAGGTTTTTTTTTTTTTTTGCTTCCAATATTTTAGTGAATTTTCCAGAGTTTCTATAGTGAATAAATGCTAGTTGCATTGTCAGAATAAATGAGATTATCCTTGAAAGAAAGATGATTAATATACTTTTTGTATGAGAACTGGGAAGAATGGTGATGGGATTTTGATTAGAAAACATATCAGATATTAAGCACAAGTCATGGTTTCAGAGGTTAGAGTTTAAGGACAGATTTGGCTATTGATTATCTATCTTATTATAGAGTTTGACATTAAAGTCACTCTGCTTCTTTAAAAATACAAAATGTGATTCAAAGATTTACAATTAGTATTCATTTTAAAAGTTATTTTCTCTTAACTTATTCATATATTGAAGCAAATTGTGGCTATGTAGCCACAGTCTTATCAGATTCCATGCCAGATACATCACCATGGCAAAAGTGTTATCCCTGTTTCAGTCCTAACACACCCATAATCTCACCAGGAAATCACCTCAAATCCTAGCAAAGGCAGAGAACAGTTCTGACTTCAGCCTGTATTAGAATCAGAAACTTGCTAAGCCACACTCCTCTACCTTCTAACTCAATCAATAATGAGGTCTCAACACGTGCATATCTAAGGAATTTTCAGGTGATTCTGAGGCTACTAGTCAGAAGATCACAAACTAAGATTTTCCTCTGGCCTCACGTGTCTTGATGTTGAGGCAGCACAGAAATTAAAATTACACAAGCTTTTCTCAGTTTGAGAATCTCCTCCCCTAGTTCCAGGAAGCCCAGTCTTCAGGTTTACAGATAGCATGATGATACTTTTTGTCGTTCTTACCCATCTGCCTTCTAGAGGGATCAATATCCATTTTTTTGGCTGCTTTTAGAAAACATGGAAGCTCTCTCCCTTCAAAAGCAAGCCCTTGACAGTTCTCAGACATCATTTAGATTTCTCCACACTATAATGCTGGCACCTTAATCATATCACTTTACCAGTGAGGAGACTGGGGGAAAGAAAGGTCTCATACTAGTTATTCCGCTGAGAAGTGGTAGTTGGGATGCAAACTCAACACCCCCATGTGACAGAACATGTCCAGCCTGATGTCCCTACCAGCAACTTGTCAATCAATCAAATCCTACTTCTACTTCTCACGAAAGCCATTTTCCATCTTGCTTCTTTTTATAGGAAATAAACTTGAAGACACAATCTAGATTTTTTATCTCAGCTCAGAAAAAGAGTTGTGTCCTTTCACTAGTGAAAACCATGTTGATATCAAGTATTATTTCAATCATTTGTTGTTGTTGTTGTTGTTTTTAAATTCAACAGAAGTCTCTGTTGCTGTTGCTGGAGACTATCACTTTGCCCAGATCATCGGAGGAGGTGATGTTAGCCTTGTCATTCTCCAACACTGATCATTCTTGAAACTTGTTATGGCAAATAACTTTCTGAAGCTGCCCTGTGTAGTGCTGGAAAAATGATAGAATGGAACTTTAAATAGCATCCTACACTTCAAAATAAGGACCATTACCGAAGACCAGTTATAAGTGGGATAATGAGAGAGCTAGTCCAAAGGCACCTGTGCATGAAAAGGGTACTCTGCTTCATGAAGAAAGCATCCCAAAAGAATGAACTAGGAAAAAAATAGATATCAATTAATCGTTTAAGTGACAATTTGTCTATTTCTAAAAGCAATAACATATCCTAAACCTATCTCTTAGAGAATGTTCAGTGGCTACAACATGGGAATAGAGTTGGAAGCAAAAACAAAAACCATGATGCATAAGGAAAGAAGAGACCTTTGGAAAGTAGAACAAAAAAAAAACTCAGGGTAAGACCAAGGAGACGTAGAGAAAGTTATTTGGTCGAAGAAATCTCCCTTGGGGAAGGAGGTAGAAAAACAAAGTGTTAGAGGGTCTTCTGATAAAGATCCTCTCCAAAGTTCAGAGGTAAAAGAGAGGCAGAAATAATAAGGAATAACAGGGGACAGGGGAGCCATGGAACAGCTATGTCAGTAGAGGACTTGCCCAATGTGATGCTTACTTTTAATGCTCAACCTGACACACCTATAACCACCCAAAAAGAGAGACTTAAGGAGGGCATGTCTGTATTGGATTGGTCTATGGAATTTTTGTAGGAGAATACTGTATTAAGTTAATTGAGGAGGATCACATCAATCCTTGGGCAGAGATTCTGTACTGTATCAGAGTAAAAAAAAAAAAGCTAATGGAGCAAAAAGCCAGTCATTATGCATCTATTTTTCCTTTGCTCTTGACTGTGGATATGACATGACAATTTGCTTCAAGCCAATGTGAATGCTCTGCTATGATGAACCATAACCTGGAATTATAAGCAGAATAAACCCCTTTATCTGGTAAAGCACTTCTTGTCAGAGTATTTTATCAGAGCATCAGAAATGCCTCAGGAACACTTAGCACACACAAAGCCCGGGTTTTTTTTTTTTTTTTTTTTTTTTTTTTTTTTTTTGCCAGCGTGCATACATCAGGAATCAACACACGAGACAGAGGCAAAGGGACCAAAATCCCATGGTCGTTCTCTGCTACATAATGAGTTGGAGGATAGCTTGTCTAAACAAACAAAAAAAATGGCTTTTAGATATTTGGGTTCACCAAAACTATAATGACTGCACTAAAAAACACACCCTTTCCATTCAGTAAGCTAATGCCTACGCCTTGCTAAATTGGGTTTCCTTCAATAGAATATTACAGGTAGAAGGCTGGATTCACTTGCTTAAAAACATTATGTTGAGATTCTTTTATTTCTTTGCTCGTGAAAGAGGAGCGAGCACATTAAATTTTAAGAAAATGCGCTGCAACTTTGGCTATAACTCTAGTGAGGTGCCCCCTTGACTTCAGCTTTAGAGTTTTATTAACCTATTAACTTGCAATGTGCCTTTGTGTACCACTGAAAAAGCTCCAGTCTCTAGTCTAGCCTTGCTGTCGCAATTGCACAACTGTGTACCCACATGGCTGTGCTGAAATTATGCCTTCCCAGGCAGGCATAGCTTTAAAGTACTGGTGCTGAAGCCATGGTGGGGATGTGGAGCCATGAAGATATGACAGGTGATATTTTGCGAGAACATTTTCCGTTCAACTGCTGATCCAATTTATCTGATTCAACACTCTACTCTATGAGAAAGCTTTATCCTGCTTGATTCTGCTGATATTCGGCTTAAATCTAAAAGCAGACACAATCTGGAAGATGTACTATCCCTATTGAAGACAGAAAAAATACTTCTCCCGAGTCACATTTCTGGCATTTTAGCCATACATAGAAAAGATGCTGATCATCCTCCAGTCTTCCTCAAAACTGGCTAAAAATTTTAAATGATAATTTTTTGCTTTCTGGAATGTTTTCTCTCTTTGTGTTATGGTTGAGATGTGTATATATTAGAATCACCCTGGAACCTGGCAATTACCTGGTCAGTCAGTTAGCATTAAGGGTGTCTTAAAACTCAGGCTCTTACTATATTTTTGCTAGACTGTTTTTATTTCCTGATAAAAGTTCCCTGCTTTCAACTTTTATTTTCTCCAAACCACTTTCTTTACTATAAATGTATTTCTTTCTTAAATTCAGAGAGGGTCATGCCTCTCACCTGCTAGTAACTTCTGGTATAATCTTAGCTGACTAAATGCACATTTTCACGTCCATTCCACATAGATGTCCATGGGCTAGCCTCACCTGTGGGCCCTTCTGTCTAATAAGCTGCTTCATTACAATCTGCAGCCCGCTACAGCTAATTCTCGAGATCACAGATCACAGTTAGTAACTCTGTGATTTTGCTCTGATTATCACATGGGTCCTTCCTTGACCTTCCCTAGTTTACCAGAAGAAACAATTTTCAAAGGTCACTATACCCCATGAGGTCTCTTCCCTCACTTACACCCAATCAAATATATGTTCTTTTTTTAAATTCAACAGAAGTCTCTGTTGCTGTTGCTGGAGACTATCACTTTGCCCAGATCATCGCAGGAGGTGATGTTGGCCCTTCTCATTCTTCAACACTGATCATTCTTGAAACTTGTTATGGCAAATAACTTTCTGAAGCTGCCCTGTGTAGTGCTGGAAAAATGATAGAA
>NC_022028.1:36882352-36946511 GCF_000317375.1 Microtus ochrogaster | reverse complement strand
TGGGAGTTGGTTGGTTTTGAGCGCATCCAATTTAGGGACAAAGTTCCACTGAAAATTCACATCATGATGACAACACTGTTGTTGTTTTTGATGGTAATGATGATGATTGTGATCACATCAAATGTTATCTGTCAAAGCCCATACTTGTTGCAGGCACTATTCTAAGCACTTGATAATAATTAGATTATTTAATGTTCATATCAAAATATAAAAGATGCAAGCATCACCACTTCCAATGACCCTGTAATCACAACAAAGTCATCTCTAACCTAGATAGAGTTCATTCTCTCAATATAGTTCATAATATATAAATTTATGGTGTCATTAATGTTGCCAATCCTTGCAACTAGATTTACTAAAGGAAACATTACATTATTTGATTTAAATAAAAATTGGTGCACATATAATCATATGTATGCATATGATTAAAATATCAAATTCATATTTTTAGCTATCTATAAATAGTAATTTCATGACATTAAAAAACATTTTGGTGAGGGTTTTGTCAAGTCTAACTCTAGACTTGGATAATCATCTCTAATAGGAATTAGATCTGCTTTAAGCGATGACTGCCTCTTCCTCATACCCCCAGCACCTAGAACCGTCTACTAAATGTGCAACTATATAATATTTCTCATTTGTGTCAGGCGCATTTCTTCTACATGAAGTTTCCCAACTTCCCGTGTGTCCTAGAATGCATGAAAAATTATTTTTTTAAACTAAATAAGAGTCCCCTGTATATGCCTATCCTCCTCTCTGCTGATGGTTTTTCATTTCACTCTAACGAACAAATGCTATTAACACAGCATCTGTATCTACCCACACCTAAGTTTTTCAGTGATGTGAGGTGTATACCAAGAAGTAGCATCACTGGATTTTATGGTAATTTTAAACACAACTTTATGTGGGGTGCAAACACTGTTTTCTTCTCAGGGCTGCAGCATTTTATATTCCATTGGGAATGTTTACGTTTTCCCATTTTTCCACATGTGGGTCACATTTTGCTATTATAACTGTCCACCAAAGATCATTTTTCTTGTGTCCTACATTCAGTTTCCTTGAGTAACTTGGGTTTATTTGTTTCCCTCCATGTGCGTGCATCAGAAACATGAACATCAGGGCTTCTCCTTTGTTGCTGCCCATTCAGGGAACCTGGGGAAAGCCAGAAAACATGCCCCTGTGGTCATCTGTCCTAGAAAATATGAGTATTTTATGATCCACCAAAGTGGGGGGTTGATCCAAAGACCTTGTCTGTGTGTGATTATTGGTAGTTGGTAGTTCACAGTCTTTTTCCAATGGGCTACTCATTTTAACACTAGTGATGCTAACAGAAGTGGAACAACATCTCTTCGAATTCTATGTGTGGTGCAAAATAATGGACAAGTCTTCCTAACTTTCCTATAAAAAGTAATATTATGGTGTAAAATGTCACCTCTGATTAGAGGTGATGCATGCTGTCAACCAGAGATGATAGACGTTGTATGGAATGGAGGAAGGGAAAGAAAGAATCAGGAGGACAAAGAAATGGGAGAATGGAAGACAGAATGAGGAATGTGAGGAAGACAGAAAGGATAGAAGAGAGGGAAGGAGGAAAAGAATTAAAGGGATGGAGGGAAAGAAAGAAGTTTTAGAGTCAACAGGTAATCTCTATATATCATATCCCTTCCTCTACTTTGTAATTAGCTACTTTTATACACAAAATATAGAGCTTTTCTTAAAGAAGATCTAAAAGTTCTCTGAACCAAGGCTCTGCACACAGTCTGGTCTGTTATGATCACTGTAATTTTCATGAATTCACCATGCCCTGTGAAATATTAAAGCAAGTATAGATAAGCAACCACTACAATGATTTATTGAACCATGCCTTGATGACAAGATGGTGATTTTTGTATCCCTGAAAAGAGCACTAGATAAGGAGACAGATTTGATGCTCTACAATATCTCACCTTTGCACAGATGATGTCTTCTCCACACCACAAACCTCTCTTTTGTTTAGCAAAAGCTTTTCTACAGAAACAAAAATAAATCTTATTCCTTAAGAATAATGGTGCAGTTTAGGTGGTGAGATGCTCAGTGGGTGGAAGTGCTTGCATTCAAACCTGAAGACCAGAATTTATTCCCTGTCACATATAATGCGGAAGAGGAAAAGTGACTCCCACAAGTCCTCCTTTGACCTCCTCATGTTCACTATGGCATGCTAATACACACACACACACACACACACACACACACAAACACGCAGGCACGCATGCTGAAAAGGTTAAAATAAAACAAATATTGTTGCAAATAGACAACTAGTGGACTTCTGACAAAAGAGCATATTAAAGGACTGCCTGAGCCAGGTTTGTTTTCAAAGTTCTTCATCTGCATGGGCACGTTTCATCTAAAGAAGATGGCCATTATCCCTTGTTAACACTTAAGGCAATGCAGACACAAGCAGATATCTGTGCAATGTTATATAAGGAGTTTAACTTAGAATTTCATTTTGCCTCAGAATGACTTAGTGCACAAAATCACAATAGCTATTTCAGAACTTGCTTTCGTAGAGGGTAGAGCTTTGCTGACTTGGGATGAGAGAGCAGTGGGCTCAAACACACGGATCCCCGTAAAAGCCCTTCCTTCTAACACGAACACTGTATCGACTATGAACATCTGACTTAGCCCCACCTCCTGAAAAATATCTGTAAGACAATGACTATGAGAGTTGAAATAAATCCATGCAATTTAATTTTTCCTCAAATATGTTTTGATACTGGCTTTGATACAAATCACCTTAAAGTTTTAGTTAATATAAGGAGACCATTTTGTGGATTAAAATGATGAGTTATGGACCGCGAGGTCTGTTTGCTGCCGTGTCACGGCGTGTAGAGGAAATTAAAAATAACTAGATATATGACACTCCGAAGGCACCGGAGCTTGCATATGAGCCGATTGGTTTAGCTTGTGCTTGACTTGGCCCTGGTCTAGTGAGTTTAGAATTACAGCAACTGTAACAATGTCATTAGATCAGGTTCCAGTCCTGTTTTTCATACATTGGTCACTTAATAAGTTTCTCAATGTTAATACTGTTTTTTTTCACACACACCTTTCAGTTTGGAAAAGACTTCTATTTTGTCTTCTGCATTGTACTTTGTTTCTGGAAATTACCTTAACATTCGGAATTAGGACATGCAATGTCTGTCACCATGGCTGTCTATCATCATAGCTCTCTGACAGATGATGAAAGGATCTCTCAGGCACAGGAGCTGACTGTGGGGAGAAGTTCTCACCTGTCAATTCCACAGATCATTAATGACAAAGCGCTCTACGTTGGCCTCTCAACCTTGTAATCTGCTTTCTCATGCGCAGGTAATCCTGCTTATCGGATTGTTCACACTAGATCGTCTCACCAGGCTTACCTTGCCTTTGAGTACATGGAAGACATGGAAATATAATACCCCAGGGTAAAATTGTTTGTAGGACAGCTGGCAAAGACTGATTGTGGAGAAATGTGGCTTTCTGTAAAATTACATATCAGGGTAAGTTTTTATACTTCATAATCAGTCCGCAAAAAGGAAAGCAATGCCCTCGGGCAGGTTGAATCACAGAAAATGTAACAAATGGGGAAATTGATGACCTTTAAAATACGTAAATAGTTGTCACTGTGCCCATCAAAATCAAGCTGTCTTCCTGCCATTAAAGGAAACTCTAAAATTAGGCAAATTAATAAATCAAACAAACGAACAAAGGAAAAAATATTAAATGAACTATTGGGTATTATACAAAATTACTAAGGAGTTGGATAAGATGAACGGAATGGAATTTTGAGTCACAGCCTTCATTTTGACTCACCTCCATTAGCTATCACTTCTGTGTGGCTGTAGGTAAATTGTTACCCTCTGCACTTTAATGACATAGTTACTGTTTTGGGTTTTGTTTTGTTTTGAGGTTTTAGGTTTTTCTATTTTCTATTCTTTTTTAACAATAAAAACATAATAAAATAAAAAAATATAGAGATAAAATAGAAGCCATCATACCAACGTTGGGGCAAGACAAACCAACAAAAGGAAAAGAGCCCAAGAGGAGGCATAAGAATCAGAGAGCCACTCATTCATAGCCTTGGGACTCCCACAAAAACACTAAAGGGAAAACTATAATACATACGCAGAGGTCCTAGTGCACATCCATGCTGGCCCTGTGCTTGCTGCTTCATTCTCTGTTAGTGCACATGGGCATTGCTCAGGGAATTTAGAGGACCTTGTTCACCTGGTGTTGTTCATTCTGTCTTTCTTTCATATCCCTCCTACCTCCTCTTTGCTGGGGTTCCCTGAGCTCTGAGGGGAGGGATTTGATGGAGATATCTCATTTAGAGTTCCAAGATCCCTCTGTGTGTAATGTAATGACCTAATTTGTAAGGGTCATTAAAATATTTGTTACATGTGTGGTTAAGGAGCTGGCGCAGCAATTAATAGCTATTACTGTTCTTCCAGAGGACCGAAGATTGGCTCCCAGCACACACAGGGCAGCTCATAACTGTCAGTAACTCTAGCTCAAGAGAACCAGTGTCCTCACTCCCATATATTGCAGGTACCAGGCATACATATGATGAACATCTGTACGTGCAGGAAAACACGCATATAAAACACAAATAAATAAATCACTTTTAGAATGCTATTTTTGTAGTTTTCTTGGCAAAATTAAATTAGGTTAGTTATGTAAAATGACTCATAATCTAACTACTTTGTGAACATCTATGGGCACAAATTGTGAAAAAAATACAAGAATACCTTGAGAATTTAAATGAATCTTATTTACAGAAATATACAAATACAAAAAAAAACTGACAAAAAATGTAAGCTCAACAATCACTCTGACAGTCCAGTTAGAAAAATGTTCTTTAGGTAAATGTATGTATGTTTAAGAAAAATTTATCTAAAGTAAAACTAACAAGATTGACTTCCTCAGGCAAAGATATCTGCAAGAAGTAATGGATGTTCCAGGGTAAGACAATGAAGATCATATATCAGTTTCATAATTAAAAACACACAGACAACAGACTGATTTTAATCCATTATAATCCATTATTCAGTAAATTGACAAGTAGAGGATTTTAAATAAAATAAAGTTTTAGGATTTTCCAAATCATTTGAGTCCAAGTAGGGGATTTTTAAAAATGAATTTTTTATCTTTGCCAAAACCACTTTTGTTTTAAATGAATTTTATTCCAGAAACATCTATAATTTTTTCTTTTTAATCTACTATCTAGTCTTATAGAGGTACAAAGGGAAAAATCTAAGCTATTCACCCATTGCCAAAAATGCTTTTTTTTTTTTTTAAATAAAAGGCTGGCAGAGTTAAAAGAAAAAAAATAAATGTTGGGGATTAGATGATTTTTTTCTTCAAAGATCTAGAATTTCTGAAGATACAGCTCCAGTTTTAGCCCTAAAATGAGTTAAACTAAATTAACTTATTGAAGGGATTTAACTTTATTCACTGTTAATAGGTATTCCCTTTGCGTATACAATTCTTCCAAGATAAAAAGGAAGGAAGAAAATAAAAGACACAGAAACCCATAAGATATTTTCATGCATATAAGGAAGAAAATTATATGAGTGTTAAAGAAGTGTATATAAAACCTAGATTATATAAGCAATACATGCCTGTGAGGAAAGGCATGCGAGATATATAGTATAATATTATACACACACACACACACACACACACACACACACACACACACACACACATATATAATAAATTGAGTTGGAATAGGATGATCTCTCTCCCTCCCTCCCCATCTCTGCCTTCCTCTCCTCACTTCTCAACTCCATTCTACTTCCCCCATCTCCTCTTCCTTTCCTCTTTTCTTGTCCTTCCTCTTTGTTCCTCTGACTTTCTCTCCTCTTTTTTCACTCCCTAGAAACAAGGTCTTTGATGTAATGTTCTTGACCTTATATTATGACTTCTTTTCTTCATTAATACAGCCCCACGCTTACTCTTCTTGGGACAATTAAGGTAGCTTAAGCCCAGCTTCTAGTTGGTCTACATCGTCTACTCTCTCGGAATCTGTGCTCTTGTAGGACCTCCATCTCCTGGAGTATAAGATCCGGGGCATGTGACTTAGTCTAAAGCCGTTACACATTTGGTGGGTGCTTATGCCTCTAGTGTTATCCCCCCCCCCAGTCTCATTCACTTCTTCCTATTTTTGTTCTTTCTTTCTTTCTTTTTTTTTTTGCCTAGGGCATTCATTTCTGCTGTTCCCTTTGTGTCCAATTCTTCCCCAGAGCTCGCTCACTTTAAGCATCATTTCCTCAGGGTGATTTTATAAAATCTAGGTCAGCTTCTTTCATTATGTACTTTCATGAAACAATGCCCCCTTCCTTTTGAGTCTCACTGTGCATTCAAGGGAACATCTGACTCAAGCATTCAAGCATGGTCCTTGTTTCCCACTGTTTAAAACAAACAAACAAACAAACAAAAGACAGGAATGTTAATGTCTCTGTGTAATTTCCTCAAGGTATGTGGACAAGGAGACCCTTCATCTTTAGTCACCCACGACATGCGTAGGTTCCTATAGATTCAGGCATACAACAAATACATGAAAGCTTTACCAAGTGATCGAGTTTAGCCTTGCAAGAAGCTCTTCTACTAGTACTATAGCTGGGGGCAATACACCAGCATCATTTTATTTGTTACTAAACACTGGAGACACAGAGGAAAAAAATAGGGCTAATGCCAAATACGATCTGTGATGGACAGGAGGTTCACCAAATCTTCAAACCCAGCTCCTCCTCCAGTAGTTATTCCAAGCTGAAGGACCTCTTCCTAGTCGGAAGGCTTGCCCCATTGAGACAGCCCACTTCATCCTATTGAGGTGAGGTTAGTCTTAAAGGAAGAGGAATGTGAAGTGATCATTTCTCTCATGACACTGCTATGCTCACAATCTGGATATTTTGCTAGATCGAGATTTTAGTAACTTGTTTTTGTTAGCTAGGGATCAGAAAAAGACAATAAGAGAGAATGTAAGTAAAATGCCTATGCAGAAACACTATTGAGATTTTACCACAGCAGCCAGATATCCCTCTTATCGTCTCAAAAAGCCCTGAGAAAAGTAAAAGCTATGGACGGAAGAATAACAATAAAATAAGTATTACCAGGTGTGCCCCTTATCCTGGACTATTAATGACACTTTTGTAGCTAGTATTCATAGAAATTATGTGTGTGTGTGTGTGTGTGAGAGAGAGAGAGAGACAGAGAGACAGAGAGAGAGAGACAGAGACAGAGACAGAGAGAGCTACATAAGTAAAACGTATTCTATAATGGAACACTATTGTTATTCTCAGATTAGAAACTCAATAATTTAGTAAATGTAATCTCTTTTTTGTTTACATAATTGTCTATTCCTTTATTTTTAAAAAGAAAATACCAATCTTTTTTCATTTTATATACCATTCCCAGTTCCCACTTCCTCTCCTCCTACCCCCACAACCTTCCCTCCTCTCCACCCACCATCAACTCCCTAGAAAGGGTGAGACTTCCCATGGGGAGTCAACAAAGTCTGGCACATCACTTTGAGGCAGGACCAAGACCCTCCCCCCATATCCAGGCTGAGCAAGAGAATAGGTTGCAAAAAGTCAGTTCAAGCACTAGAGATAGGGAGAGAAAGGAATATCTTGATCGAAGGAGCCATTATTATGCTAGCAAGAAACCTGGAACTTGGGAAATTCCCAGGAATCCACAGGATAACCCCCGCTAAGATCAGAAGCAATAGTGGAGAGGATGCCTGACTGAACTTCATCTGTGATCAGATTGATGACTATCTTAATTGCTATCATAGAACCTTCATCCAGCAACTGACCATAGAGATATACAACCAAGCACTGGGCTGAGCTTCTGTGGTCCAGCTGAAGAGATGGAAGAGCAGTAATATGAAGAAAAGGGGTCAAGACCATGATGGGGAAACCACAGAAATAGCTGACCTGAGCTAGTGGGAGCTCACTGACTCTGGACTGACAGCAGAAAAACTTGCGTAGGACCAAACAAAGCCCCCTGAATGTGGGTGACAGTTGTGTGGCTGGGGCAGTCTGTGGGGACACTGGCAGTGAAACGAGGATTTATCCCTAGGGATTGAAGTGATTTTTTGGAGCCTAATCTTTTTATAATCATACTTAGAAATATATCCATGATATAAAATTTTACTAGGCTATATTATTTGTAATTTATAGTAATTTTCTAAATTAAATCAAGTGAATAGCAAAGCAAAGGGGCTGCAATTTGAAAGGGGAAACAAACTCTATGACATGAAGGTGTTAAAAAAATAAATATAAAACTCTTATGGGGCTGGAGGGGTGGTCAGTTAGTAAAGTGATTGCTATATAAGGATGAAGATCTGAATTTGATTCCCAACATCTATGTAAAAGACCATGCCAATAATGTACGCTTATAATATAAGCACTGGGGAGAAAGAGATGGACAGGGATAGAAGGATCCCTGAGACTCACTTGGCAGCAAATCTAGACTAAGTTATGAACCCTAGTTCCCAATGAAAGATCTTGCCTGAAACTACAAGGGAGCTTCACCTAAGGAATGGCACCTGAGATTTACCCTAGTTGCACAAACAAATCTATTCAAATGCATGTGCACGCGTGCGCGCACACACACACACATACACACACACAAAAGTTCAGTTTTGAAGGTACTTGCTCTTTCATTCTGGGAATAAAAGGAAAAGCAAGCATTTCCCCAACAAACAAAGGTAACCACAACCATTTAAAATTATTCATCAGTGAAAACAGATTCATCTTGGTCAAAACAGATTGCACGGGTTCTCCGTGTTTATTTTCTTCCCTGGGACAAGGACAATCGGAAGGCTGAAGAGTATTCAGTGATATGTGCTAAGTACCTCAGCGATGTACAGCTTACTGTAAGCACTAGGTGCTTATGAACAACTGCCTAGGTTCAGGAGTCACTTTTTGAGCGTGAGCCTTAAGAGGATAGGAATAGATTTCCAATGACTTAAGGGATCCTGAGACGAAATCTACATCACACAGACATGATCAATACTGCACACTGTGAAGTAGGTCCTCTTATATGGTCAGACAGGTACTTTAATGCAAAGTGCCTCATATTGTCTGGTGGAAAAGATGGTAAGGCTCTGTCTCTGTAATCACTGTCCTGAACTCAGTGCTCTATGTCTGCGGTATCCAGGAATCTTTCTTAGGAGTAGGACTATCAAGGTTAGAAGCAGGGACAGAATGGAATTCTCTCTAGAGAAACATAGATAGCAAACTGACAGCAGGTTTAGCACCAAACAAAGACTATTGGAAAAGCCAGTGTCCCTTTAAAAGATCTATTAGGAGGAACTGATCCTCAAACTACAACCTCTTCAAAATGCAGGCCAGCTGTCATTTTCATGTTGGCTGTTTTTAACAGGCACTATAGCTTCATTCAATTTTCAAGTCTCGTTTGCAACCCTTGTCGAAGGGGTCATGAGGAAATGGTCTGTCTTTATCCGTAGTGAACTAATGCTACAGCTGCAAGATGTGATGGATGATTAACTTGTAGCATCTACAGAATGTTGACCAATTGAATCTGAGCGGTCGGAACTGTGACAAAGTCACGGACAGTTTTCCAGTGCCCAGCTTGAATACCTCAGCTGATGACCGAAGGGGTGGAAATAGCACAGAACATACGATTTTCATGAAAAAAAAAAAACTATAGGAGGGAAGTTATGCAGGACATTGCAGCAAAGCAAAACAGTTTGAGAATACAGAGATTCCAGACACAAATTCCATGTACAGGAAAAGTGATCTTTAGAATTATCAACATGGACAGCTACAGGGTCTCGTTAGAATCCGGGTATGTACAGAGAGTTCCAGGAGCTGAAAGGTGGGAGAAGACAGAAATAAAAAGGGCAGGGAGGGTGCCAGTAGTTAATAAGATATCCAATATTAAATGACCAAAAGTTTGTAAGAATCCCAATAAGAAGATTGTGACCATGGATAAAATGCTGATGATGATTGGAATTAGGCAGGGACAAATAGAAATTCAGGAAATAGATGTCAGTGTCATCTATGTAGGCGTTTTAGTGAGAGCCCACAATAGGAATTTGATGGAAACATAATAATCAAAAAAAAAGACTATAAAGGGGATTATTTGCAATTCAAAATGAACATATTTAGTAGACATTACATGTTGAGGGTCACATTGAATTATGAATTATGTATTTATGTTCTCTTTCTTTTCCTCCCGTTCCCTCTCTCCTGTTAGCTGAGTGTAAAAGAAGAAACTTAATTTACTCTAAACATGTCGTTTTGGTTTTATTTATTTGAAAAAAAAAACTGTCTATCCATGTAGTCCATGATGGACCCAAACTCATTTCCTAACCCAGGAAGGATGTAAACTTATGGCGATCCTCCTGTGGCAGCTTACAAGTCTTAGAAGTGCAGGGATATGCCACATTGCCTGGCTTATATCCTCCAAATTTTCATGCAGGCATTTATTGCTATAAACTTCGCTCTGCCTTCATTGTATCCCATTTGTACACAGAGAATAATATGTTCACTCTTAAGGGTCAGTTGTGAAACAAAATGCAGAAACATTAGAGCTAAGCATTTTATGTTAAACACAGTTTTTACTGAGACTCACATAAAAAGCAATGCCATCAGTAGCTCATCTAGTCATAGATGACATATTTTTCTTTTGTAGAAAATGTTTTCATTTTCCAAATAACTTGAGTAGTTTTCTTGGTTTGCAAAAATGCTTATAAAACAAGCTTGCTGCCTAGCAGGAAACATAGCAATCAGCTCCAAAGCAAAACTGATAATTTACTTAAATGACAGAAACAAACCTTGAACAACTGCTAGAAAGAGAGAGGTTGTGCTTGGTCACAAAAGCAAGACACCTCTGTCAGGGCCCGTGGTGTTCACTCACATTCGGTACCCAGTATCTCAGATGAAGGATGAGGCAGGTCACCAAGTTCATGAAACACTGTATACCATGATTCACTCAAGTCAGGATTTTTAAGGAGTTATTATTATTATTATTATTATTATTATTATTATTATTATTATTTGTGTATGTGTGTGTGCATGCATGTGTATGTGTTGTGGTAGGTTTTATGGAGATGGTTATGCTCTGTATAACTCATGCTATCCTTTAACTCATGAGCATCTCCTTACCTCAGACCCTTTGATTACAGATAATGGTTACCATGCCCAATTAGTATAAGGCATTAATATACTCAGAAAAATTGCAATGAACCACAGCAATGCTAAGCTCTTTCTTCAAGAGTTCAACCTGCACTGAGAAGTGAAAAGAAATGCTACAGTCCTTCCTGAGTTCACAGGGATCCCCTGATTTCAGACAGCACCCTTTCTCATGGTCTGTTCATTGTGCAGAAACACACCTGTGGAGCATGGCCTCCAAATATCCAGCTTCAGCAACAGTATTTTTTGTTGTCCTTTTCTTTTGTATTCATATATAACAATCAAAGGGAGTAGGCAGCTTGAAAATAAGAACACTTTTGTCTAAAACTCAGCTGAACCCTTTGTTCTAGCCCCCTTGGGGGACGGCCCTAAAACATGAGAGCAGCTGACTTCACTGAGCTTTGTATAGCGCAGGTTCTAGTCAACAGATGTTGCCACAGGTCCTGCTGAACCTAAAGGGTCTGGAACTAGTATATTTTGTGACCTTGGGCATGGAACTTTGAACTTGAGCCGTCCCTTGGGGCACATTTTTAAGACACAGCACTGCTGCAACCAACATAACCATAGATCTCCCTGTCCTGACATCTCAGCCCGAGGGTAGCCAGAGCAGGCTTCTGGGGTTTCACCGACACACCATTTAGCCATTTAAATAATTATCAAAAGTTCACTTGTGTATAGTGTTGGATAGATCAACCACTGGAACCATGAGGAGACTGGGGACTTTGTTCTGCTGACAAGAGCTTCTGCAGAGCAAAGATCAATGCTGTCCCTCATAATTCCATCTCGCTATAAAGCAAGGGTTCTCAGCCTGTGGGTTACTACCTCTTTATGGGTTGAATATCAGATATCCTGCAGATCACATATTTACTTTACAATTCACAAAATCATAAACTTATACTTATGAAGTAACAATGAAATAAATTTATGGTTGGGGGTCACCACAACATGAGGAACAGTGTTAAAGGGTCACAACACTAGAAAGGTTCAGAACAGCTACTGTAAACAAATCTTATCTTTATATGAGTTTAGCTCTAAAGGAACACGTTAGACACATTTTATATACCAGCTTCAACTGGCTTTCATTATAGTATTTTGTAAGATTTCCATAATCTATTATTGTATAATTTCTTGACTTTTGTTTTATTAATTTGCACATTCATTTCGATTTACCTACGCTGCAGAATATGTGTTCAAATAATGCTAAACTTTAAAGTAGGATGGATTTCATCTCTGTTGTTACCGCAATGGTAACGCGTAGATGTGTCCAAACCTCTGATTCTCTAAGTGTCTCTATCAGCAGCTTATATATCTGGGACATCCAGATATATAAATCTCTCAACTCTCAGCCTGGTCCTATTAAACTAGAGCTGCATATTTACAAGGTCCCAGTTTGTGCGGGGATACATTAAATATTTAATCTTGTGGAATAGAATTACTTAGTATATCTGCAGTAGCTCCTGGATGATGCTGATCAATGTTTCCTTTCCGATTAACTCAAACTTAAGGGATAATCATTTTCTACTTGTTAGCACCAAGAAAAGGAACCACACTCACTGCAACAAACTAAAATATTTTTCGTTTCATCCTCTAAATCCTGGCTGCACATAGAAGTAAGTCAAGATCACGGAACTAGAATGTGTGTCCTACTTGGGAAGGAAGCATATCTGCATGGTGTATGCCTTAGTTGCTGTTCTATTGCTGTGTAGAGACACCATGAACAAAGCATCTCCTACAAAGAAAGCACTTAGCTTGGGGCTTGTTTTGTGTTTCAGAGAGTTTGTTAATGATCAACATGGCAGGAGGTATGGTGGCATGCAGGCAAGCATGGATGGACCTGAAGGGCTTACACCCAAATACACAAGCAGACAAGGAGAGAGAGAGAGAGAGAGAGAGAGAGAGAGAGAGAGAGAGAGAGAGAGATATTTTGATTGATTGAGATTATTCTGGTCCTTGCACCGTCTTTTGAAACCTCAAAGTCTGCCCATAGTTACACACTATTTCCTAAAAGGCCACACCTACTCTAACAATAAGGCTACACATTTTGGTGCTTTCAGAACAGATCCAATACCTGATAACTAAGCTTATGGGGGTCATTCCCATTCAAACCACATCATAGTATTTAAAGGTGCAGTCATCTGTACAAATAACATTAAGTTTGCATTTAATTTTTGAATGAATTTTACTGTATGCTGTTTTTTAAAAAAAAAAAATAACATCGAAATGTGTGGCTGGGTGATAAGATCCTAAGGTTCAGACTTGAAATGCAGGGTGTTTATTCTATCTGAGATTTAAAGTGTGCTTTTGTTCTTGTTTATGTTGTAGTACCAACTTGCATAAGTCACATATTCTTTGTGAGCACCAGAGACTGATTTGAGATGAAAAGATCCATCTCCAACAAAGGAAAAGAAGGCACATGTGTCTTGTGCTTTCTACAGGGGAAAATGAACATGAAATAAAAATAAAACACAGTTCCTGGGATGAGTCCCACAATGAAAGGTGTTAGATATAGCCAGAAATGCCAAAACAAAGTGCAGTTAATTCACGATTCCGAGTACTGCAGGCAAGCATGGGTAGCAAGGGCTATAAGGTTTCTTGTACCTTAAGGATGTACAGAGCAAACTGACTAATGTTATCTGGAATTCAAGAGCAGATTTATGTCCGTGTAGGGGCTGACTGTACAGGGAGAGCACTCTAAACTCTAGTGTGTGAATGGATATGACCACATTTAACTTCTAGAGACGACTCAGGATGATGTGAAATTAGGTATTGTTCCCTTTAAAGCAGGCTTTGACTTTTAAAGTAGTTGGTCCTCATATATCCTTGTTCCTACTTATTTCTCTACACCCATTACTTTATAATCAGAGATGTAAGTCAGGTATGCATGTAATATTTATGGCTGGTGATAACCTAGTCAGGAATTTCCTTTCTTAAAATAACTGAAGTAACAACTGACATTCTAGCTCACCTGTCCATCACAGTTTTTCAACATTCACTTCTTAAATTTATGCTTCTCTTTTACAATACATCCCGACCACAGGTTTCCTTCCCTCCACTCCTCCCAGTCCTCCCCCCACCTCCCACTTTTTTATATTCTACCTCATATAATTCCTGTTATTAGACAGATGTGGCATCAAGCAGTTTTCTTCTCAAATCTCTACTTCCCCTTCAGTCATTAGTTTGCCTTTTATTTTTTCAATTACCTTGTTCAACCAGACTGAAAATGTTGAATGGGAAATTCTAGAAATAACCAATGCCTATACATTGCTATTCTGAGTGGTGTCATGACGTCTCATCCATCCCAATGACAATATGACTCATCCTTTGGCCCAGTATAGCCATGCACTGCATTTCCGACTGAACAGCGTATTTCACGTTATCATGTTGTGAGTGCTTCAGAAACCATGAGTAAGCTTCCTTTTATTTAATAATGACTCCAATATGGAAGGGCAATCATACTGGTGGGTTTATCACAATGTTATAAAACGCATTAACACTATGATAATAATTTATTATAATTGTTCTATTTTATGATTATTATTGTCAGCCTCTCATCTGCTAAATTCATAAAACCTTTTCATATATATGCATGTTTCAGGAAATAACCTGCTATATAGTATTCAGTACCACCCACAGCTTCAGGCACCCACTGAAGGACTTGGAACACACCTCCCCACATGCAAGATGGAGGGAATACCCTAGACTATACTGACGCTAAAGGAATCCGGCAGGTCTATCCTCACAACAAAGAAATCCAATTGCTCTGTGTTTATACCAATGGAATCGCATTAATCTCTTTCTACTCTTTCTCCAAGAGTTCTACCAGGCAAGGCCAACTCATGACTTATGGGTCACGTGGACCTCTGGACAGCTATGAGTAATTCTCAACACAAAAGCATAAACTTAGCTAAATATGCTATTCATTTGTTTACTTATAATTGGTCGTGAGAGGGGGATGTATGTGTATGGCCGTGTGTGCATTCCTGCCATAGCACACGTGTAGAGGAGAGAGGACAACATCTGTAGTTGATTCTCTCCAGCATGTGACTTCTGGGAATAGAGCACAGGTCACTAGACTTGAGCAGCGTTAAGCCATCTCATCTACCTTCCTTGAGATAATTTGTTTATGTGTTTATTTAGTAAGTTGATTAAATTTCACACAGTTATTAAGAATCACACAATAAAACTATACGTGATTAAAAGGAATTCAAGGCATTTGAAGTAAGTAATAATAGTAATTATAATAATGCTATTCAGACTTCTGGGTAATAAGTTTTTATTTTATGTTTAGAGAAATCTACCTACATGTGAGAAGCTTAAAAAGGAAATCTTAGAGATTTCTATTTTGAAGTGTTATTTAGGTTTAAGGAACACAAATAGTTTATAACAGATACTACACTTGATCTGAGCCCAAAGGCCCAGAAATAAAAGGGACACAGATAAATATATGGGCATGAATCTGTATAAGAACTAATCTGAAATCCTTCTCATAGGAACCTCTGTGCCTCCCGAGGCTTCATTGTAATTCTGAAAGAAGCTACGAGCAGCAATTAACATGGCTGAATCGAAATTGTGAAGGAATAGTAAAACTAAACTCTTGATTATGCTAAAATATGCTAACCTATCAAAATCATTAAATTATTCAGAATTATTTAATTCTTCTTGTGAAGGATGAACACTCACTGCACACACACATACACACACACACACACACACACACTAAGCAATATTCCTTCTGCTTTTCAGCTGAATGGACAATTTATTTTCTAGCTCCATCACTAATTTTATTTACTGCTTTGGCTTTTGAAACAAGTGAATGCAGAAGGATTTAATGGTATTTTATGATTTATCTCATACAGAAAGGTAACTCAGGGTTTCATCAGCTGTAATTCTCTCTACAGCATTCAATATTTTAATGCGGTACCTATACAGGATGGCCAGTTTCCCAGTAAATGTACTTGTGCAATGGGGCTTATTTATTCACCGATAAAACCTTTTCTCTTTAGATACAGTCAGACTTAACCGGAGGCTTCAAGGTTGTCATATACTAATACTTGGGAAGACCCATGTGCAGAAGCATAAGACATTATAACTAGACAATGCAAGCAAACTCCAAGTTGTTGAGGGTGAAGAATAACTTAGTCTCATTTTCCATTTTCCATCATTTACTGAGGACATCACTCTCAAACAAGACTAGGAAGAATTTATTAAGTGGGTTTGGTTTTATCTAAAATACAAGAATCTTTTGCACTACTTTTAATAATACCACATGGGGTCAAGTTAAATAGCATTTGAAAATTCTATTCATTTCAATTACAGAACTTCAGTATCTGAGTGTACCACTACTCTGGAAAAATAAAGTCAGTACTCAGTTTGTGTGGGACACCATGGAGTTTTGCTGCCAATGCGTCTTTTGTTTTATTTCATTTTTTTCTTTTTAAATCCATAGACTACTGAAGTCCCAGTGTTCAAAGGAAAGCTATGAAAATATTATCAGCTGTGTTATTAAATCATGTTTTCACATTTCCTTAATTTTATCCAGAGGCAATATATGGTGTGTACATGCCAAATAAACCAACAGTACTCTACAGTCCTTCCACTGCTTTGGAAAGATTTATATAATAAGCCATTATCTGGTGACAAACAATAAATGATAAGGGGGTTTCATGTAATTTATTACATTATAGGGCAACAGCATTAGCTCATACTGATATAAAAATATATTTAGCATCTTAAATATGCAGGAATATTACCAATGAATGAGGATTTGTTTAGTATTTTGTTTTAAAATTTACATAGTTAAGATAAACTGTAAGTATACAACTTTAAAAATCTTCATAACCAACATTCACATTGAAAAAAGCAACACCACCATGTTTTGTACCCCTTCTGTGAGTCAATTTTCTGTTACTGTGACAAACTACCAGATGTAGATAATTTGAAAAGCAGAAATGTTTAGGTCGCTCATGGCTATACAGGTTTCAGTTGCTAGCCTTTGGTCTTGTTGCTGCAGGCCTATGGTAGCTAAATACACCCTAGGGTTGGGAGCCTTTGAAGGCAGAGATCTGTGTACAACAGGGTCCCAAGGCCTCCTTTATGAGCATGTCCCCCATGACATAACCTTCTTCCACTAGGTTGCAGGCCATAAGACGCCTACCTTCCCAGAGCCACACCCCCTGTTTATAAGATTCAACACATGGAATCATGAGAAGTATTTAGGATGTCAACCACACAATGACACTGCAGAAGCATCTTTCAAACATCATTTGGTTTCACCTATTTCTAAAACTTTCAAAAGTAAAAATTACATTCCCAGTTTCTGTTATAAATATAGGTTTTGAGAGATTCGAGCAAGCAGGTCTGCATAGTTATAAGCCATTTATTCACCAGAAGTCTTTTTTCATGACCATAAAGTACCTAGTATTATAAATATGTTGTTGTTTCTAGTTTTAGTCTAATTTTAATTGATGTTAATTGTATCACATTGTACATGTGTCCACTGTCCTATGCACCTGGATTTCTGCAGGTTGTGCCTATGGGCACAGAATTGTGATGTGATAAGGTGTATGCAATTTTAAACTTTCCTAAAATATCTGTAACAGTTCATGTGGCCAGCCAAACATGAAGATCAGTTATGTTTCACATTTGACTAACTTGGGGTACTTCAAGATTCAAAGCATGGCCATTTAGGAGAGAAAATAGCTGAGTTATTTCATTCAGAGGCCCTGATAACTAAAGAAATTATGTAGTTTTCTGTATGCCTAATTGGACAGTTGGGTTTTATCTTTAGTGAAAAACACATTCATATCACTTATCCAAAACCCTTTCCCTAAGGAATCTGTATTTGTA
Source organism: Microtus ochrogaster (assembly GCF_000317375.1). NCBI lineage: Eukaryota > Metazoa > Chordata > Mammalia > Rodentia > Cricetidae > Microtus > Microtus ochrogaster. The sequence continues at coordinate 36,928,479 of NC_022028.1, read as the reverse complement.
TATTTCATATATCTATATTTAGATACATACAGTTTATATTTGACTGTGCCTACATTAAGTATGGTATCTAATAACTACACAGAGTTTTGCAGATCAGACATTATCTATCTTCAAATATATTTTCATTTACTACCTTGTGGATATATATATTTTTGTAGACAAATTCCCTAATACTGTATAGCTTAGTAGCTATTTGTTTTTCACCTTGAGTATATTTTTGCCTAACAAACATGTTTAATATCAAAAACTCATGAAGATATTATTCTATACTATCTGATAAAAGCATATTATTGTCTTCCTTTGTTTTTTCTTTTTTTAAAAAGATTTATTATGTGCAGTGTTCTGCCTGCGTGTATGCTTACATGCCAGAAGAGGGCACCAGATCTCATTACAGATGGTTGTGAGTCACCATGTCGTTACTGGGAATTAAACTCAGAACCTCCGGAAGAGCAGCCAGTGCCCTTAACCTCTGAGCCATCTCTTCAGCCTATCTTTCACTTTCAATTTATGAATAAAGTGGGATTTTGTTCGAACACACTATAGAGATCAAATTTCATTTTTTCTTTCAGAGGCATAAAACTCTCACCATCCCATGTTCAGAAACCTTTTCCAAGCCTTGTTTTGTCAGACATAACAAATGTTTAATATTTGTGTTTCTTTGTCCTACCTTTTTAGTGAATATAGTTTTACAACAATTATCAGTAAGGTTTTTAACTAACTTCTTCTATACTGTACTTGATAAAATAGTAAGTTTTTACTGAAGCCAAAACTCTAAATTTCAATGGCTTTAACAATATTCATACGTGTTTTACAATCTTCGCGTTCACTGAGGGACCAATTTGAAATACATATCTCATTTTCTTGAACTTTTCGAATTTAATGGCCTACACTGAGAGAGCACCAGTCATGTGAACCATCGGGTGGTTACTGTAGCATGATGGAGGATATAAGTTGACATACAGACAAATGGAAGTGCCAAACTAGTGTGAATAACTATGCATAGGCTGGAATAAACTGCAAGGCAAAATTACCCGTAAGATGAAGTTCACTATAAATTAATAGGTAGACATTTAATCAAAAAATATAAAAACTAAAACAGAAAACAAAGCTAAAGTGATGGAACATTCGTTCAACTAACCATTGAAAGGAGATGACCAAATTAATAAAAGCAAAAGCAAAAAGGGGCACTACTGCAGATATCAATCAAATCCAGAAAATAGAGTATGCTTGAAAATCTACATCCCAAAGGATCTGTAAATTTTGAAAGAAATGAATAAATTCCTCAACTTATGTTACTTATGCAAGCTAAATCAAGAGGATATAGCACTTAAAGAGATCAGAACAAGTAGCAAGATTAATAGAGCAATGTTCCACCGTACAAGAAAGTTCCAGAAATAGAAGGATTCACTACAAAAGATGACTATATATTTAGAGAAAATATTATAGCTAACATCTCCTTAAAAAAGAAAGACAAGAAAACCTACCAATCTCATTCTAAGAAACTCTTCCTATCATGATTTAAACACCATATAAGGACACAAAAATATTAATTTTCTCAATGGCCATAAATACAAAAATTCATAATAATATCTTTGGAAATTGAATCTAAATTATCCAATGAAAAGACCCTATCCCAAGATCAAGCTTGTTGTATTTTGATGATGTAAGAATAGATCAATATAAACAAATCAATACATGCAATATAGCACAGAAATAAAGAACAAAAACACTGTATGATCTTAATGTGTTCAGAAAAGGCCCTTGTTGGGTTCAATATTCTTTCACAATAATATCCCTTAAGAAACTAGGAATAGAAGCAAAAAACCAGGTAGCTATTATTACCTGTCTACTTGACACAGCCTAGAATCACTAAGCAAGAGTCTCAACTGAAAAATTATCTTTATCAAGTTGACCTGTGAGCACATCTGTAGGGGATTGTTCAGATTGTTAATTGATGTAGGACAGCCTATCCCATCATAGCTGGAACCATTCCAAGGGCCAGGGTCCTGGAATAGCTAGTCTTGAGCAGGACAATGAGCTAGCATGCAGTGTTCTTCCATGGCTTCTGCTTCAACCTGCTGCTTATGTTCCTACTCTGACTTCCCTCAATGACATACTGTAAAATTGGTCATGAGAACTACAACATGAAACAAAATGTAACTAATACAATTCCTCAACATAATACAGGCTATGCATATAATCAATAGCCAGCATTATATTAGAAAGGGAAGACTGGAACTATTTACTCTAAGACAAGGAACGAAATGAGGATGTCTATTTTCTCTTCTCTCACTCAGTGCAGTGCTTGAAGACTTAGCTATCAGCAAGGAAAGAGAAAGAAAGAAAACACACAAGTAAAATTATCATTTTTTGAAGTTGATATTATCTTAAAACCATTATAATTCCATGAAGCAATATTTTCTGGCAAACACTTTCATCTAAATACCAGGATAAAATAGGTTTTCAGTATTATATACGGATAACAAATTACATTAAAGAGACACAGCAAAACAAAAACAAAACAGAGTGATGCTGTCACCATAACAGATAAATTGGCCAATAAGACAGAATAGAGCTCCCAGAAATATACCCACAAGGGACCAGAGAGAGGGCTTGGCAGTTAAGAGCCCATGCTACTCTTCCAGATGCCCTGAGTTTTGTCCCAGCACCCACATCCTATGGCTCAGGACCACCAGTAACTCTTGTGAGAGCAAATCTATTTTCTCTTCCATCTTCCAGAAGCACTGGCACACATGTGGTAGATATTCACACAGACATGCACACATGCACAAATATAAAATCTATCTTAAAATAAAGAAGCCCACACTGCCATACTCATATGCTTTATTGTATTTCATACTTTTATAATTTTGTTAAAACATAACTGGGGGGAAGACAACCTCTTTAACAGCATCCACAGGCATAAGAATCAAACTGGATCCCAGTCTCACACCTGAGATACTTTGTGTGATATTGTCTATGTATTTGTCTATAAAATAGCCATTCCGTTAATACGTGTGGGAATCTTGTACTTCATATGATAATCATACCCCAAGCCAAAATTCACAAGGTGACTGGATTACCACTTTTATCTGAATCATTCCCGACTGTTCTCATTATTCATTTTTAGCATGTTAGTGCTTTGAATATTGCTTTCTAATCACTATTATGTGCAATAACAACAAAAAGTTATCTTCAATGAGATGCTCAGTCCAATTCTCACCTTTTATCAACAGAATCCAAAAGCTAGTATGTTTTTCTCTACGTGGTCTTAACATAAAATATGCCAAAGCCCACACCAATAAAATTTATTATCACTCCTTGACATTGGCCTTTGTTGTAATAGGAGTGGCTTTGTTGTAATAGGTCCCCAGCACCTGGCTGCCCACATGACTAGCTCTAGCTTATGCCCCAAAATAATTACACGGAAACTGTATTCCTTTAAACACCGCTTGGCCCATTATATCTAGCCTTTTCTCGGCTAACTCTCGCACCTGGACTAGCCCATTTCTTATAATCTGCGTAGCCCACGAGCTGGCTTACCAGGAAAGATCTTAACCTGCGTCTGCCTGGAGTGGGAGAATCATGGCGACTCCTTGACTCAGCTTCTTTCTCCCAGCATTCTGTTCTGTTTACTCCACCCACCTATGTTTTAACCTATGAGGGCCAAGCAGTTTCTTTAATTGCTTAACCAATGAAATCAACAGATAGAAAGATGATCCTCCTCCATCAGGCCTTGATAATATTTTGGGTGATATAACAACAAGTTCTATTTATTTATGTAATATAAGGAAGAAATCAAACAATGGGAAGAATAACAATGTAATGGCAGGCAGTGATTAGAATCATCACACTGGGTAAGGATCTAATATTAATGATGTATATGAAAATTTAAAAAGAAACTTAAAAGTAAGTGAAAGACCTGAATGGACATTTTGTTGAAGGAGTCACTGAAAGGTCAAATCACTGTATGGAAAGATGATCGGCATCCAAACCACCACACATATACAAATTAAAATCATGCTGAGCAGTCTTAAGGACCACAACCATGTCATCGTGCAAATGAATGGACCTGGAGATCATATTGACAAGCAAAGCAAGCTAGGCTCAGAGGACCCATAGAAAGACCAATTACTTAGAAACAGTAAATTCAAAGTAGAATTAGGGCTATTAATAGGAAGCCTGGTGAGAGAAGAGAAGGTGACAGAAGACAGCCATTGGGGTGAGACATCATCAAAGTCTGTTATTTTATACATTTAATATAAGAAGCCAAAGAAAACTCATAAAGTATGATATGGCATTTTTAGCACGGCTATCATCAAAATGACACAAAATAAAAGGGGAATATTTACTAAGGAGATGGCTCAGTGATTAAGTGCCTGCCATGAAAGCATAAGAACTGTAATTCCAATTCCTGCAATAGCTTAGGGAACTCAGTAAAATTCATTTTCAGGAGTGAGAATAACATTCTCAGTCACGGAAGGCCCCTGCTATTTCTTTGGCAGCAGCTATGATCTCAGGAGTAATAGAGAGGCTGATGCAGGAGAGTGAGATCTGAGGGCTCCCTTGCCCAAACCTGAGAGATGAGGAAGCTGCAGCAAAACAAGTTGAATGGAATTAGAGACCAAATGTGCAGAGAAGGGCTGCAATTAATATTGGGTTTTGTACTGGGAATTTGCTAACTGAACAGTTTCAAGGGTCCTTGGTACACACACAAAAAAAAGCAATGTAATTGGAGATATATATATATATATATATATATATTAACCCATTGGTTATGGTGGTCACTTTATTGTGTGTGAGAGAGAGAGAGAGACAGAGAATATATCATGTATTTAATAATAATAAATGTCAACAACTGTATTTGTTCAAAGCTTTCCTATTTAAAAACTGACTGTAAGTTCTGAAAGTATTCTGTTCATAAAGTATCCTTTATGTCCACTATTTCTTATAACTTGATAATCAGAAGCAAGCTTTTCAAAGGACAATATTCTCCATTGTTCATTGTACTGAACTCATGTGAGTGTTGAGCAAAGAACATGCACATTATATATAGAGAGCAGCACACATCACTGGGACTGAAAAGATGGTTCGCTAGCTACAAGCGTTTTGCTGCTCTTGCAGAGGACTGCAGATTAGTCCCCAGCACTCAAGGCAGCTCACAATAATTTACAACTGTAGCCACAGGAAACTCAAGCTCTCTTCTGGCATGAGGCATCTACACAGAGGTGCACACAACTAAATGAAAATAATGTATTGTTAGAAAGAAAAAATAGTATTGCTTTTTTTTTTCGTAGCCAGTTCATCCTCTACAAGTGTTGGGAACTACAGATCCACCATAACAGGCCCCCAAAATACAGATGATGAGTGAGTGGTTTGAGTGTGTAATTATTATGGATACTGCGGACATCATTTACAAAGACGAAGACAATGATATCTATTGTTAGACAGTCTAGATGTGACAGGAGGTAAACACAAAAACTGTCACAGACCATATCTAGTCTGAATATCAAATATCATGTATTCATCAATCGCACCCTCTTCAGAGGAAAAGCTATCGTAAATTTGGAATATTGGATAGATTGTAACGTTCCCAAAGAAGTCTTCAACAAAGTGAAGATTTTGTATCTCCCAGCATAAATGGATAAACTGATACAATGCCTAAGCAACGCAACAGAAGGCTGTGGTTGTCTGCTCACACAAGAGTGTATACCCCAAAAGGCCTATATATTCAGATTCCCCCCTAAAATTGTTGAATTATTTCGTTTCCTGATTATTAATGAAATTAATAATTAATTTGTTATTTATTTTTATTAAATGTTCACATTTAGAATACCATGATTGATTGATGACTATCTTAAATGTCATCAGAGAAACTTCATCCAGTAACTGATGGAAGCAGAGCCAGAGATCCACAGTGGAGTACTGGGCTGAGCTCCCAAAGTCCAGTTGAAAAGTGTGAGGAGTGAGAATATGAGCAAAGAGATCAAGATCATGCTGGGCTTACCCACTGAAACAGATTATCTGAGCTAATGGACGCCTTCCAACTCAGCCTTAGGGGGAACCAACATAGGAACAAACTAGGCCCTATGAATGTGGGTAACAGTTGTGTGGCTGGGGAAGACTGTGGTGCCAATGGCAGTGAGATTAGGATTTATCCCTACTGTTTGTACTGGGCTTTTGGAACCCATTCTCTTTGTAAGGATACCTTGCTCAGCCTAGATATAGTAGGGAGGGTCTTGGTCCTGCCTCAAAGCAATGTGCTAGACTTTGTTGCCTCTCCATGGGAAGCTTTCCCCTCTCTGAGGAGTGGATGGGGGTGGAATATGGGTGGAGGTAGAGGAAGTGGGAGGAGGTGAGGGAGTAGGAACTGGGATTGATATGTAAAATGAGAAAAGATCATTTTTTAAATAAAATAACTAATTAAAAAACTTTTATCATTTAATCAAGAAAAAGGAATACCCTGATTGCTTGGTTAAGAGTGAAATATTTCTTTTCCTTTCTGTATATGTTCACAAGTGTGTATGCACGTTCACATGTATGCATATGTATGTGGCGGTAGAGGTCAGCGCTTTCCTTGATAAACTTGTCATCCAATGACTCACATTTTCTCCGTCATGTTTTCTGAAACATGGTGTGTCACTGGACCTGGAGCTCACAGATTCTGCCAGGCTGGTGGGCCTGTGAATGCCACTGATCCTCCTGCCTCTGTCCCCACATGCTGGATTATAGCTGTGCAGCTGCCCCTAGCTTTGACGTGGTACTGTTGATCTAAACTCAATTACTCTTGCTTAAATGTCAAGCATTTTACTGACAGACATCTCCCCAATCCGGTTCACACATTTGTTTCATGTTTCAGATTCTGAGCAGCTTTCAGCATGATTGATTAACTCACGGTGATCAAACTCCTTTAGAAATAGCCATGGCCTGTGCTATAATAATTGACTAATAGTTGAAATGATATGTATGCCTGTGTGTATGTTGTGCATATGCTAAAATAAAAGTATTATAAACTTGAAATTCAGTTATATGCCTTCAGCTTGAGCATTGCACTGTCAAAGAGACTAAAGAGTTTAGGAGATCAGAATAAAAGGTGCAAAATGAAAAATATGATAACTGGGGGAAGCCTGGGAAATGGCTAAACAAATACCATCATTTGAATAAGGCTTGAAGTACATCTGGCTGAAGCACTGGGTTTCTGGCCTTGTCCTCCAATCTCCTGCTGTCAGACATGAGCTTTAAGTGATGCCTGAAGCACCCGTCTCTCTGGCTGCCAACTCCAGCGCTCTACAAAAACCCAAGCGCTTCTATTTCTCCAAATGACTAATGATTTTAATTGAACTGTCTTTCTTTCGTGTGCTTGCCAGAATTTTCCCCATATTATAATTTCATTTTTGGGAAAAGCAAGAAATAACTACTGTACTGCTTAAAGTGTAGATTGGGTTTGGGGAATCTTTGATAAGTTTCCAAGATTCAGTAGTGGCCTGTAGAACTCTGAGAAGTCGCTGGTGCTTCCCTATGTGCCAGGAATTAGATACAACGTAGTGAGCCAATTCAAATGTGCAAATAAATTCCAAATTCACTTGCACTGGTCTCACTAGTTTCTGTTTTATTTTTATGTGTTCATAGATAGTATACAAAATTTGAAGAAAAATGATAGGCTGGAGGTAAGTATTTTAAATACATGTCAAATTCGTCAATGCTTATGGCACACATTGAATCAGAAGTCTGGAAGGAAATTCTACCTGGAGCAGGAAAGTTATCAATTGTGACTGTAGTCTCTTTGAGGACTGAGAAAATTCTAAATTTCACGTAAAACGTTTCATTAATACATATCTCAGTTACCATTCGGCCGCATTTCAGTCTCTCCTCCCACCTGGAGAACTTTATCCCAATGCTACCTTGATATTCGAGCCTACGTTTTAGAAAGGCCACTAAACTCAGCCTGCTAGCCATCTTCCACACCCGGTTATCTTCGCACGCTCCACACATCTGGAAAGAGAACCGCCATCTCATCACTTACGCAGAGAAAACCTGGAAGTGCCATCGTTGACATCTCCTTTCCAGACCAACCCTTGTATCGCAGCTCAGCTGTCGGTCTGTCAAGCTGTCTACATGTCTACTAGACCCTCCCTACCAGGCTCTAGTTCTATGTACTGAAGCAGTTTCCACCTCCTGTTCTTCTTGCTTCCGCTCTGCCTCTTTTCAGTCTGCTTCCTACTCTACAGTGACTCAGACACATTCAATACAAATTGTGACATATCACCTCTGTACTAAAAAACTTTATTGGGTCACTCTGATTCATAGAATATGGCCAAAACCACCTACACGGCTATAAGGCTGTGCATGCTGTGGCTTTCACATAGTCTTGAAGGGAAACAGGGGGAGTGGATCTGGAGGAGAGGGGAGGGGGAGTACAGGAGTCTGGGAGGAGGAGAGGAAGGGGAAATTGTGGTTGGGAAGTATTGTATAAGAAAACAATCTATTTTCAATCACAAGAAAGTTTAATGCTACCTTGCTCTTAACTGGGACAATTTTGCCCTCTCCAAAGATTTTTTTCAATTTTGGAGACATTTTTCATTGTAGTAACTTAAGGGGTGTTTATTATTTGCATGTAATAAGTAGGTTTTAGAGATACTATTATGCATCATAAAATGTATGAGAAATCACACACACACACACACACTCATGCACACACACAGATTAAAAAGTAGGTGCACATGTTTGAAGTGATGAGACTGGAGGCTTACTCTGTAGATTTAATCTTCAGTCATAGTGTGAGGGATGCTGCAATGCTCTGCTCAGAACTCTGTTCTAGCTGAAACGCTTGTCAGGCAGCTCACTGGCCAGTCCTTTCTTGGACTCAATGCTTCCCCTAAAGCCTATCTCCTCACACAAGGTGGCATTCCTCCCAGAACAGCCTGTAAGCAATGACTAATAGGAGGGCAGGGGATAAGGACTGGGCCGTCTTCACCTTACATGTCCTCTGGCAGTCTATTTAAGCCTGGCATCTGTTTCAGCCTGATTCCTGTCCTTTTGCATCCCCTTGCCCAACTGGTAAGCCCAAGACCACAGTCCCAACAGAGTCTGCACTTGACTTAGCAGCTCAGACACTGCTGTCTAGATAGCTCAGTCTGCAACATTGATTTCTTTCAAATTCATCTACCATGCTGCTCCCCTATCTCAGGTTTTGAGACAGACATTATTATTTGTACACATCTCTGTTTGAAATCTGTTTTTCCCACTGACCTAATTAAACTGAACTCCTCTTTTGGAACACAAGTTTAACCGCCAGTCTCAGAGGCCCTTTTCTACCTTCCTGAATGAACTGCCGTGGGCCTTCCCTTCAAATTACCACCCCCTGAAACTTTTATAACACAGTGGGGTTACTTCACTTTCCAAGACTGTTATGAAATTAGCTTTCACTGGAATGGTACTTGCTTCCATGTGAGCTTCCTGTCTATGTCATAATCTTTGATTCACCATCTTAGCATATGCTATCATCTGACCTAAGCAGCTGGTACTTGAGCCAAATAAAGACTTAAAAAAACAAATAAAACTGGAAAGAATTTGGAGAAATTGAGAAGCCATGTCTCTACCTTTATTAAAAGTTTAAATGATACTTTTTACTAAAAAGGCAAAACAAAATTTTCCAGTATTCAGTCATCTAAGCAAAGAATGATGAGAAAATTTTAGTCTTTTAAAATTTAGCAAATGTTTTAGTTACTTCTCTATTACTGTGAAGAGATACAGTCATCAAGGAATCTTATAAAAGACAGAGTTTCTGGGGCTTTCCTCAGAGATTCAGAGAGTTAGTGCATGACCAACAGGACAGTATGTGGTCTGGGATGGTGCTAGAGCAATAGCCGAGAGCTTACATGTTGAGAAAACAATAATGCGGCACAGAGAAATCGGAGGAACTAATTGGGAACAATTTAAGGTTTTGAAACCTCCAAGGCCACTCCCAGTGACACACCTCCTCTAAAAGGCCACACCTCCTAATCCTCTCCAAACAGTTCCACCAACTGGGGACTAGGCATTCAAAAATAGATACCTATGGGGCCATTCTCATTTAAACCATCACAGAATATACTTATTGTACAAAATGATGAGTGTCATCAAGACATTTTTACAGGTGGATTTAGTTCTGAAGTCAGCCTCTTTTGGTTTTCGATGCTGCTCTAAAGTTTGAGCAAATCTCATGACATTGAGCTTCAGTGTTTACTATAGAAAACTAGCCCCCTTCTTAGCTCTCCTGTCATAACGGATCTTACAGAGTGCTTCACAGAGCACCTGACACATGATAGATGTACAGTGGATACTTTAGCACATTTCTGTGATGGCTGATCTTGGTCGTCAATTACATCTGGAATTAACTAAACTCCCAGCAGCTGGACATACCTACGGGGGGGGGGTCTTAGTTGGGTCATTTAGTGTAGGGAAGAGGCATCTAAGTCTAGGCCAACACTTCTGGTAGCAGGCTATATAAAAGGCCATGGGGGAAGGAAGGCTTTGCTTTTTGTCTGCTTGCCTACAATCTTGCTGGAAAGTTCATCTATCTACAGCTCCTGGGGCATTCCTTTTATAGTACTGGAACCTATTTCTTTGGGGTGGAGAGGTATACAAAAGAGAAGCTGAGGCATCTAGCCTCATGCACTGAAGAAATATCCAGTTCTTGACCTTTCTGTTGGAGACGGGCATTGTTGGATGAGCTAGAGCACAGACTATAAGCCATTCTAATAAATAAATCTGCATATATTGTGATTCTGCCTGCCAAGTCCCTTGTAAATGAGGATTCATATTAAGGTTTACAAAGGTATTTTTCTTAATAATATGCACTAGTCATATAACTGACACGTGTTTTTAAGGGCAGAATACAGCATGGACACACTACCATTTGCTGTGACTTATGTTTCTGGTGCGGAACTGCCATCTTCATGGAGTAAAAAGGGTAGCGACACTCAACCTCCCTTTCGTTGAGTGGATGACAGGAGCTAGATAATTGCAAAGGTCATCATTCTATTAAACAGTACAGAATGGAATGACTACCGCTCTTTTCTTCCATGTCTCTGTCATTAGCACACACCCCAGCCCTCTGCCTCAGTCATCAGTGCGTTGGGTCCCGCAGCTGTTTCACACTTGAGCACTGTTTTACTAACAAGCAAGAACAAATCAAATTAAATAACCACATCGCATTTGTTTCACAAATTGCAGAAGAATTGAGAACAATCCTTTGTTTTCTTTTCTCTTTCTGGCCAAGGATCTATTTTTCTCGATAACTGCGGGTGTTCCAAACCCGACTCGCCTGTGCTGAAAATTTGCTGTTGTGGTGCAATTCACTTATAAAGGAGAAGAAAAAGAAAATTTGTTGCGTTGCAAAAAGGAAAGAAATTGGGAAGACCTAATTACACAGTCAGTTTGCCAATTGCTTCGGACCCTCCTTCGGAGGAAGAATTAACAGTTTTACCCACACAAATAATGAGGGAGAGGTTTTGCCAAATGCTGTCTGCTATGTTCAAGTTTTCAGAACTACATGGCATTTCCTAGCTCTTAGTTAAGTGGCCAGCAAGGCACCAATTATTATGCCTATGGCAGACCCCAGGTAAGGCCTCTTACCTAGGGCTCATAATCAGTAGATACACCATATTAAAAAAGAGAGAAAAAGAGACAGAGAGACTTAAGCACCATCCAGGAATTAGAAGGCCTACCGCCTCTGAGGGTGCACTTCCTCTTTCCATTTATATCCAAATCCCTTCCCCAAGATATAAAAAGTAATGTTCTCTTATCATCAACCTTGTTGTTTGATTATTTCATGCTGAGTTGTCATACAGGGATTATACATCAACATTTATTTGAGTCAATGAACATGCTAAAGAGCACACGTGTAATGCTAAGTCCTTTCCTGATATTCTGGGACCTCCTACACAACAGAACCTGTCATTCTTTGCAACTTCTCTGAGAAATCATGTTAGGATGGGGCTGTTAAAACTGCCTTTTAGCCTGAAGGACACAGGGGCAGTTGGAAGGAGGAAGAGAATAGTAACGATGAGAGCGCATAGTTTGACCTATATGGTTTATACATAAAATTTGTTAGGGTCTTATAAGGAGAGATCAAGGGAAGTACATGCGCATTGCCTTTCAGGAGAGATAAATGAGTTGTTCTTAAGTGAAAATACTCAAACCATGCACCTATGCTGAAACTAGGTTGAAAACATACATCCTCAGACCTCTTCTCACCAGGCAACTCCACCTGAAACTTTTGATATATATCCCCGAAACCAAACACATTGTCTTCCTCCCCTTGGGAAAACACATTCCATGCTTGAAACTACCGAATCATTACGAAGTAATTGGAAAACTTTTTTCCCTTGTAATTGGAACATGATGCATATGTAGCTTTCAAAAGGAAAAAGGAATTGTCTGCAAATATTTACTTTCTAAAGCTAACAATATTGACATCATCTATAAAACAATTATTCCATCAATTTTTTTGTTAGGTATTGTTTTGTCCCGAAGGATGGTGCTGAGTTCTCACTGTTCTGAGTGCTATTTTATGTTTTGGGAATACAAAGGATACAATAAAGACAGAGAAATAAATCAAATATTTGTATAGCAATGAAATAGATGCCAAGTAACAACTAATCCATACAAAGTGATTTGGTAACTGTGGGGAGGGAGTGGTCATTTTTCCAGGGCATGGGGTTCAAGAGAGGGACCATAGGCACTGTCGGGAGAGGCAGTAGATAGAAGTCATTTTTAGGCTGGCTCTTGCAGCATGGATATCCCATAAAGACAGAAAAGAAGATGGAAATAAATAACAGTTTCACCAAACATTAAATGAAGTAGGAAGACACTAGGGTACAAAGGCCAGGAAGGCATTAGAATAGATTGAAGCATGACTAGGATTTAACTGAGATCACAGAACTATCTTCCAAGGCTCTTTCTCAGCTAATTTACTCAGGAAAGCCTTTCTGAGCCCAAGGTAATGCAGATTCTTTGGGTATTCTTTACAGGCTCTGAGCTCCATTTCCTCATGTTATTGGTCTCTAATTATGAATAAATACTGGCATAAACTGAATATCAATTCATTCTCCCAAATACTGTGATGTGGGAGTGTCATATATCAATCTGTTGATTTCATTGGTTAAGCAATAAAGAAACTGCTTGGCCCTCATAGGTTAAAACATAGGTGGGAGGAATAAACAGAACAGAATGCTGGGAGGAAGAGGAAGTGAGCTCAGACTCGACAGCTCTCCTCTCGGGGGCAGATGTCTCACAGAACGCTGCTGATAACGTATGGTAACTAAAACAGGAGGACAACAATATTATCATAAATAATATGTATTGAAATCCTCAGAATTTGGTAGCTGAGGAGGAAGTAGCAGTGGGCAGAGTTGGTAGTTATTATCCCTGGTGATTCTGATCGCCTGAATGAATACAAAACTGCTGGACATTTCAAGCTGGAAAACTGATTCTATTCAAGGGTAAAATGATGAAATGTGTATATATATATATATATATATGCAAGGCTGATGATCAAATGTATTTTCAAGGGTATAATCTGATGAAATGTACACATCCAGATTCAAACACAGCTCAACTTACATAATGGAAACCATCACTTCAGTAACTGAAACTATTCAAAGCCCATTCCAAAATCAACTATTAAGCACTGAGAGGGAGTAAATACTTTTGGGTGGGGGAAGGGGATATTTTACTAGCTTTCAAATGGCAATGCAAAGTTATACCAATAAGAAAATAAATACCAGCATAAAGCGTGCACAGCACAACATCTTCTTACCCCTGGGGCCTACTCCTCTGCACACCCTCTGGAGCTTCAACCCTCACTATCAGTACCCTGTGAGTCTTGAGCAGGAGAGCAGTCATTATCTAAAAGATGTTAAAAAAGAAATCAAGACAAATCCTTCCAGAAGTGAGAGTCTTCCTTTCCAGATGCCGTTCATCAGCCTTGCCCAACCAGAAGTCTTAGAGGGCAGAAGTGCCCCACTGATGCTGCCCCCGTACCATGGAAGAGATGATAGACCCTGTAAAAAACAGCATCTGATATTTCGGTGATTTTTTTCTTAAAATTTAGTCCCATAGAAAAGAATTCTGTAGATGGAACATAACAAGAAAAAATATACTTTGCGATATTTAATTAATCTCAGAGGTAATCATCTCAGGGCTGTGACTCACTAGCTAGGAGAAAACTCAGTGACAATATGTTTCGTGCACAGAACAGTTTTAATTAATAAGCCGGACATATTTATTCAGAAATTACAATAAGATATCATTATTCTCAGAACATGAACTTTGGTAGTAGGTGTTGGTATCCTGCTGAGTTACAGAGAATGAACTTATGGATAGTGAACAAGATTGCTTCGAGGCCACCAATTTGTCAGCCTTGTGCATCAGCGGTTATCTATTTTGACAATTGTTTATGCCTACAAATCACAAGCCCCTAATGTGATAGCCCGAGTAGCTCAGGAAAATATTATGAGCAACATCAGGAGCGGGGGTGGAAAAGTCGTTCCAGTAATAAAAAGGAATATAAGGAGCTGATTCAATGCAGAGACGTTACTAACAGAACGAGTAGCACTCTCAGAAGTTCCGTTTTTAAGGATGGTGCTCTGGCAGGGGAAATGAGGGCAGAGATGTTACTGCATCCTGAGTCATCCACCTTTCCTGTATTTAATACACGCCGTAGGTGTTAAGACAAAGTCTAATCGCATGCTTTCTAAACCGAAGCACGAAACACTCTGATGCTGAGGAGAGAAACGGATACAAAAGTAACCTGACTTGAGATAGATGCTGCCGTGGACACTTTAGAGAGAAGGGTGAGGAGTGTGGGTCCTGTGTACATTCCCATAAAAATGAGACTTACTGATGAAAGAAAACTTAAAGCAAATATACAATAGATGTTAACTTTCAGACCATTGCAGTTCTTTGCAAAGTTAAACACGTCAGAACAGACTGCCTAACTTGACTTTTAAATGTGTGTGAATAATAGACAACATTATTTAATTATCAGATAAAAACATTTTCTAGGCCACATGCTCTGGTTAACACAGGTATTTTTATCATCTAGAAAGGAAATAATCAAATGTGCCATTACTGAGCTCAATGCTTTGAGTGATGCATCTGGGGGCATACATTTTAAATACTTCTCAATAAAGTCAGCTTTGAGTAAGGAGGGTTGAAAAGAGAGCTCTCAGAGCTGGAGAGATATCTCAGTAGTTACAGCCACTTGCTGTTCTTAAAGAGGACCTGAATTTGGTTCCTAGTACCCAAATATGGTGGTTCATAATGGCCTGTACCACAACCCCAAGGGGTCTGATGCACACACAAGCACACCAATGCACACCCCCATGCACACAAATAGAAACAAAATATACCTACTTTTTTAAAAAAAATTAAGAAAAATAAAATCATTTCCCCCTCTCTACCATTCAGCCCTGCCATGGCCTAAGTTCAAGCTAATAACCTCTTTTTCTTTAGTTATTGCTGCATACATATACACATACATACACACATGCACATACAGACATATGCACACATATTTAACTGCAGCCTTGCTGAGTCTATTTTTGTTGGTGTGTATATGGTTTCAGGGCAGACCACTCAGTACTGGACAACCAATTAGCGAGTTTATCCTTGGGAAAGGCTAATTCCCTTTTTAGAATAGTCATTGGTTGAGAACTCAAGAACAATGGCAATGGGTCTCTGATCCTACTGCACGTAATGGCTTTGTGGGAGCCTAGGCAGTTTGGATGCTCACCTTACTAGAAATGGATGGAGGTGGGGGTTCCTTGGACTTCCCACAGGGCAGGGAACCCTGATTGCTCTTCGGGCTGAGGACGGAGGGGGACTTAATTGGGGGAGGGGGAGGGAAATGGGAGGCAGTGGCGAGGAAGAGACGGAGATCTTTAATAAATAAATAAATTTAAAAAAAAAAGAATAGTCATTGGTTGCCTATAGCTAATTCCTTAGTGGGGAGACTCCACAAAATTTTTCCCTTGCACTTTAACATTGCTCTGGTCTGATTTACGCCACTACTTTGAGAAGCTATTGGTCTACCACAACCATCCTAATAGTCTGGCTTTTATACTATTTCCAATTATCTTCCACAATATTCCCTGAGCTGTAGGTGACAAGCTAGGGCTGGACTCCCCACAACTGATGACTACATTATGTCCAGTTTTAAACAGTGCAACCCAGACACAACACTTAAGAAGCACAACTATGACCACCATGACAAGACAAGATGAAATAAGTGCCACTCATATGTTAGGGGCAACCAATAGCTATCCAATTGGACTTCAGGCCTACTCAAGTGGAGGGAAATCAAGGCTGGTAATGGAAACCTGGCCAGGCTTCCTGATCTAGTCAGGTTATGGACCTGAGAAAATAATCTACATGACTGTGTTGCTGGATAATTACTGCATTCTAAATCTTACCTTTATAGCCACAAGTAAGAGCAGCTAATACTGTCCATCAAAGAATCTTTAGAGCAAATGGAGACCATCACAGAAAATCATTGGTTTTTTAAGGAGGATAGTGAGACTGTCAGGCAAATCCTCAATTGCATGAATCCAAGTTCACATAAAATACGTCATTTAATCAAGATAATAAAGGGAATGGAAACCTTAAAATTACTTTTGACTACAGACTAAGTCTTGGCAGCTATAATTTTGTTCTCCACTTCCCGTATTTTATCAGAGTACCTCCCCAGGGATTTTCTGACAGAGCAGCTAGTTCTGCTTTTAATCTAGTCCCACCTGTGTCCTGTCATTCCTGCTAGCTCAGAAGACAATATCCTAAATCAGCTGCCCCGTTCTTTCTTCTGAGACTAAAGAGTAGCATTGTAATAATGTCTTTCATTTCAGACTACACACACAA
The DNA here is from genome assembly GCF_000317375.1 of Microtus ochrogaster. Lineage (NCBI taxonomy): Eukaryota > Metazoa > Chordata > Mammalia > Rodentia > Cricetidae > Microtus > Microtus ochrogaster. The sequence goes on along the minus strand of NC_022028.1, from coordinate 36,911,580 downwards.
TTTCATAGAAACCATTCTTTGTGTGTAATACCCTGTGAGGGCAACAAGACAGCAGTTATTGCCCAATGTCATGAGCAAAGAAATGGGATTGAGATGTTAAAGATACTCCATGTCACCTAACTCCACTGCTCTGGGCTCTTGACTAATAATCAGAGGAGCTTCCCAAAAACCCTGATTCACCAATGGTTTAAAATTATAGTACTGCATTGTGGTAGAAGTACAGAGAGTAGATAGACAAAACTTGAAGGTAGTATATTTACATGTCATTAATTATATTATCTGAGAACCTCTGTTGTGAAAACTTTGTAGATTTATCTCATCTGCTTCAATAACAACGTATTGAGTAGGATTCACACTGTAATTATGTGATAGGTGAGGTACATGAAGCATGAAGTAGACGAGGTGTTAATACCAGGTTACACAAGGCCACTTTCATAACAGAGTCCACATTCTTAATATTTTCTTAGAGTTATCAAATCCTGTGGACACCTCCCGTCTTTGCCTCCCAAGTGCTAGGATTACAAGTATGCCAACCTAAAAGTTGTAGTAGACTCAAAACTCACACTAATTTCCACCCACCCTCCCCCCCATACACATGCACATACACACATACATATATTTATATGGTGCTACTATGTAGACACACACACATACACACATGGCATTACCATGTTGTTTAGGCTGACCTGGAGCTAGCTATATGGACCAGGCTGGACATTGACTCTTAGATATCTCCTTGCCTCTGCCTCTCAAGTGCTGAGATTAAAGGTTTGCACCATCACTCTGGTTGATTATCTTATTTAGCCATGAATCCATATAAATCATGAGCAAAACAAAAGAACAAAATAAAAGCAACCTAGATGAGTAAAACAATCTAATCCTAAACTTCAACTGGGGGGAACAAAAAGGAAGCAAAAATTCCTGACTTGAGATTCAACTCTCCATATTTAACTTCCAAAATGTTCCGCAGATTAAACTTAGTATTTAGAAAAAGTTACAGGTATTTTCAAAGAGAGGGGAGAGAGAAAGACGTGAATGTGTTTACTTTTGTGCACTGTATGAATCAAGAGGCAAAAACCCTTTGTAATGCCTCCTGTTCTCTGACACAGACGTGTGTGCAAATATCCATCCTACAAACACAGTATGTTTGAGGCTAACCTTCCATCTGCTACTCCGTTGCCTGGAGTCTGAATTGCACCGTTTCTCAGGTGTTTCTTTTAAGGACAAATGGAAAGTTAAGGGTTCTGAAGACAAACAACTGAGCATATTAACGCCTTATTCTGAGGTGGGGCCAATGACTTGTCTTTTATTGGGTATCAAAGAGAGAGAGAAGGAGGGAGAGAGAGGGGGCTTTCTGTGGCTCAGATGAAATATACACCTCATTGTTCAAAATAGAATCTATCTTTCTCAAAATATGGAGAAAACACTGATGCTCTAGGTGACTATTTTTCAGTTTTTAGCCTAGCTTTGTAGATCTCTGAAAATGCAATCACAGTAAAACGATTTCTAATGATGTGCAATATCTTCAAATAGCCAAATATCAAAAAGTACAATTCCGACATCATGTAAATGGTGTGACTGAATACTAGGGATGCTCATGGCCAATAACTTCAGCTAAAGCATCTGTCTCCTACCATTATTGAGAAAGGAGACACCATTTTATGTTTAAAATTAATAGCTGGGGCACACTGGGATTATAGGGAAAACACAAAGTGCTTTAATGCAAAGCATTTCACAAAATCTTGCAGGAATTCAACCAAATCATTAAATAAAGAAAACACATGTGCGAAATTTTTCTTCATGTCTTAGCTAGTGAACTGTCTATTCATTTTACCTGCCCAGAATCTGCTATGTTCAGCAAGATGGATATTAACAGATGTAGAAATGGCCTTTCAATTTCAATGCTCCCTAGTCTCATTTGTCAAAAGGGTTGTCTATTGAAGATTTTGGACTATTACTTATTTATAATAGTTAGCTATTAATTATATTCTCCATTGCTGAGACCAGTGTTTTTATTTAATATATTATTCATGTGTGTGTGTGTGTGTGTGTGTGTGTGTGTGTTATTGTGTTATATATGTGAGTATGGGCATTCATGGTTATGCCATAGAATTCAAAAAGAAGTCAGAAAATAGCTTTTGAGAACTGGATCTCTTCACTATGGCTCCTGGGAACCAAACTCATGTTGTCAGGCTTGCACAGCAAGTGTTCAGACCCATGGCATCATCTCTGAGGCCCACACACCAATACTAAGCATGGGAAATACCATTAAATTCTAAATGTGCACAGTCTTCAGAATGTCATTGGACACTGGACTACCATTTTCAGCATCTTTAGAGTATAACATCATCCTTTTGCAAACTGGAACAATGATTCATTGTCACTGATAAATAATAAAACATATTTAACATGCCCCTTAAACAGAGTCCTCAAAGGTTATGCTATTAGCAGAGCCAATAGAGAGTTGACTGCAAATAAAACCAATACTCATTCATTTGTTTTAATTCTCTCTCTTGTTCCTCTAACTCTGAAGGTGAATTAACATAGACATGGTTTTTTTTGCCAGGTGATGATCCACAGAGAGAAAGCACAGAAGGAAGGAAAGGAAGCAAACCGATGACTGAGAATCACTAATTAAGAGGAAAACAATGGAGCCTGAAGTACAACTTGGTTACCAGATTACTCATCTATCATGCCCAAGCCTTGGGTTGGATCCCCAACAATCCATAAACTGGCACAGTTGCTCACACCTATACTGTAGACAGATAAAAGCAAGAAAATAAGAAGTTCAATTTTTTTTTGTTTTCTGTTAATTTTGTCTTTTGATTGTTAGAGTAGTTAAATTTCTATCCTGTTATGTTTTCCATACGTGGTCCCCTGACTCAAAATAATAGTTATTCATTGCAGCTCTTTCATTTTGCTGTAGTTTGAATCTGTTGTAGACGGAGTCTGTACTTTTGTTTCCCTGCTACCCAGACCCAAATAATCACACAGAAACTATATTAATTACCATACTGTTTGGTCAATGGCTCGGGTATATTCCTAGCTAGCTCTTACATTTTAAATCAATCCATTTCTATCCATCAATGTATTGCCACAAGATTGTGGCCTACCAATAAAATTCTGGCATCTTTTTCTCCTTTGGCATCAATATGACATCTCCTTGAGTCCAACTCTATATTTGTCTGTTTTGATTGCCTGCCTGGCTTTACTCTGCTAAGCCATTGGCTGAAACAGCTTTATTCATCAGGCAATAAACACAACACATATAGAGAAGGACATGCAAAAACAATCTGTGGCCCCTGCTATTTCTGATGAATTATGTTCTTTGATTCTCAATGTGGAATATATAAGATAGGAGAAAACCAAGTGATCTCATTAGCATGCCATTGCTGATCATTCAACAGCCTTAGCTGATCTAGAAGCTTCTCTCTGCTTTCTGAACCTTCTTAGTCTCACTTATAAAGTATTTGGTATGCTTGGAAATCAAGAGGAATAACAGAAGAAAGTCCACCCATTCTGTCTTCCTGGCAGTTCTATTGTTCTAGCTATGAGATATCATAGATCATTCTCATTTTTATGCTGCAATCCCTTTATCATCAATAAGGCTATATGATATGCTCTGACAGTTCTAATTCAGTAACTATTAATGAGCTTTAAACTCTATTCAGATTTGGCATTAGTGGAAATTAAAATAAAGGAGAAATATTCCAAGCATGACTGCTTTTCTATGAATTTCTTTGCATATGAAAATAAGAAATTGTCTCCTTTAGGTAAATTTGCTTTTTCTGTTAAGTTTCATCTTATTTTTTCATTGAATGTACATCTGTTGACAGCAATGTAAAGAGTTCTAACTAAATTAATAAAAGTTGAATAATATGTATTCCTTTCAACTATAAAGTTGATAATCACGTTAATGCCAATAAGTCTACCCAAGTCCTTGTCTAGACCAGTCTTTCTTGATGTTCTGTCAGTGATGGTTTACATACTTTGTTGAAAGAAATTTATTTCAGCCTTTCCAATGAGCAATATATTTCTTGAAGGCAGAGAACTTGACTTTATGATATCATCCCCAAGCCTCATACAGGAGAAACTTTAAACAACTTGAAATAGATAAAAGAATATATAATAAAAAAGATAGATCATTCTCTCAAACCAAATTCATGGCTTCACCCATAATTATCACACACACACACACACACACACACACACACACACGCACAAACACATACTTATTCTATGAAGCTCATTTAGTGTTCTTCTTGCATATGTGTGTTTATTGTTGAACATGTGGAACTATGAATTTTAACATTATTCCTTTATGAAGTGTACTAAAGAAATAATGATAAATTGATAGTTTGCTGCACTTCTAAAGGAAAAAGCTGTGTAAGTAGTTATAATCATAAAGGCCATCAAATACACCTTTCACAGAAGATGTAGTTCATCAATAAAAAAGAAAACCAGCTTATATGTGTGCAGATGTAAAGGAAGTGGCATTTGAAATGTGGCTGGAGGACATAAGTTGTTTGTGTAAGCCAGAAGCACAGGCTCAGCCTCCAGGTAGAAGGTTATTTATATAAATAACTGAGTAAGAGTGGTTTCAAATGAGAATTATTTTCCTGTCTTCTATGATTAGAGAAAACAAAACAACGCTCTTGTCCTGTTTTGCTGATAGTACTTTCTGCAGTATGGTGGCTACTGAAGCAGGGAAGAACATAACACCATCTGTATCATTTTAAGAACTTGAATTGTCTCCTGGAAATATGTTCTCTTGCCCTTGAGAAAGAGAGTAGCTTCAGCAGGGTGGAAAACTACTGGTTAATCAACAAGTGTTTATTGAACACTTCAGTTCTGTGTTCATAACACAATGGTCCTGGGTATGAAATATGTTCCCCTTGGAGGATTTCAGTGAGAGAAGTGTTATTGGCACACACTACTGTGCACATGAAATGAAGAGCAGCATGAACTTTCACTATTGAATATATCGTATTTGCACAATTACATCTCAGAAAGGAGAAGGCCATTTTGAAACAGAGGAGCCTGAAGGCAAATTGAAAGCAATAACCTCCCAGAATCCCTCAATGAGGAAGATGTTGTGTTATATCACATTCAAAGATGAGAATTTGTCTAATCATTTAAGCTTGAGCAAAGTTCTCTCTGTACTGCAGTCTGGCCTGCAACTTACTCTGTAGACAAGGCTAGATCCAAACGTGTTGATCCTTAGAGCTATGTTCTGAGTGTCAGGACTACAGGCATGCCACCATGCTTGGTATATCATTGTCATTCTTAAAACAATTTATTCCACGGTTAGGGTACTCTGATACCAAGAAAATCTCTTCAGCTGTTGATCTGTAACCCTTTGTTCTAATTATTTCTTCCTCTTGAGTTCTCAATTCCTCTAGCTCTTCCTGTGGAAGAATTCCAATAGAGCTATGACATTCTTTCATAATATTATCCCTTTAGTCTGTCAGCTATGATAGACACCATCTTGATTTTCAAACTTCACATCAATGTGACAACTAGACATAGCAAAATATTTAAGATAAGGATGACTAATGGGAATACACAGGAAAAATATTTCCCTTGATCTGGTCCTTCTATAAGAATCTATAGCTTTGCTGTCACCTCTCAGGCTCAGATTGACTTTAGGGAATGTTAGGTGACCTTTCCCAGCAAGAAAGGCAATTAAGACAATCTTAGGAAGTCATAGATATTATGGATTCATTTAATTTGAACATAAACTTTATAGTTATTGCTGTTAAATGTTCCTTGTTTTCTGAGTCATTCATCTACCTTGGCAGGATATGATGAGTCATGGCTCCCCATATACATTTGATCTTCCTCTTAGATTTAAGCTGACTATAAATATAATTACATTACTAGGTTTCCAAAGGAAGATCGTAAAGAACATTTTCAAGTGGTATGAAACTTCAAGAGAGGCAATATAAGAAAAATGTTAGTCAGAATGTTCAGGACATAGCAGATGGTCAATAAATGCTAGCTAGATTCTTTCTTACAAATATTTTTTTAAAAAACATGAAAAAGTAGGGCATATCCTTCAGAGTAATATTTTTCTTTATGCCAAAATGATGTCTGACAACTTTCTGGAATTTTCTCGTTACATTAACATTCAACTTCCTTTTTTCCCATCTTTGCCACAAATATTTGGCAAGATCTCTATTTATATTTCTTATATAATATTTATAAATATAATTCATAATATACTTATCATATAGATACATATGAAAAATGTTCACAAGAAACAAAGGTCCATAACTAATAAAAGTTCCTGATTTTAATATATACACCATTTTTAAATATATATGATTATTTAATGCTAAACTCATTGACTGGAAATGTGTTGGATAGATAGCATATTTATGGAGTTTCAAAAAGGATGGAATTCAATAAATGTGGGAGTGGTTTAGAAAGGATTATGAATAAAAGCTTGAATGAGGGAATAGAGTTAATAATTCAAAATATGAAAGGCTAGATTTGTGTTATTTGGGGTACAGAATTCTGGGTAATTGCTGATGGGTTTCAAAATATAAGAGGAGGGCTGGAATTGGTATTGGAAGCAGTAGTAACCATTGCATGATACTACATTAATGAAGAGAAAAAAGAATGATGTGCAAATTTTCTATACGTGGCACGTGAGGTAGGGGAGGTAGTTATAAAAGACTGTTATGAAGATGAAGTGTGGTGATCAGGGAAGTCAGGAGTAACAAGTATCTAGGTTAGAGATGAAGTTAGAGAGAAAGATGGGGTTCTTAAATTCACTATCCACAGATGATGATGAAGAAAACTCAAAGAGGATCTTCATGATCTTGCCACTAATAAGTAGAAAAGGAAAAGCACTAGATAGCAAGACAGAATAAAAACAAATTCTTGGTGTGTGTGATTTAATATCATTTATATCACCCAAGACTCGTTGGAAAAAATGAACCCAAGGGTTCACCCTCTGTTATGTAGATTTACAACTTTGGTGTGTTGGGAAACATCTAATAGAATGCTTGTTTGCTGATGGACTTTTCTCATAATGTGGCATGCAATGGGATGCGTCACAACGGCTTCAAAAGCTATGACCCCCAGGTATGATTGCTATGTCCTTAGCTTCTTTTTCTCCTCAACATAGGCAAATTATGGTATTTTAGGGCAATCATATTGCTATTCTCAAAATGTATAAAGACTGTGAGACCAAATATTTATTTATGGATACAAAAGGGCAGAGAATAGGGAGATGAAAGAAGGTGCTTGATTCAAAATCATGCATGAGTGGTAAATGTGAAGGGGTAACTGTCATAAAATAGCCAGACAAAGATAGTGACAAGATGTGAAGAGGTCCTTCAATAATAGGATTGCATATTTTAATACATGGTTTATGCTTTAAATATTATATGCCCAATAGAAGGACACATAAACACAAAAAGAAAACAACAGTACATGTATAGTAAGGAAAATAAAGTCTTAGTTTCAATGGAGAATATAGATCAAAATGTAGAACTATCAAAGCAGAATCAACCCGCACCATAGATGAGAAAGCCTTAATGAATGCAGCTCATTCCATCCAACAGCAAAAAATACGTTTTATCCCTAAATATGCATGGATCCACCCATAATGCAGGTCCTATAATAAGTTGTAAACTGTACAACTGTTAATAAATAATGATTATGAATGAAGGTGGCTCCAAAAGTTAAAAATAGAGCTAGCATATAACCAAGAAATGATACTTTTGGAAGTTTATCAAAAGGAAATCAGAATCTCTAAATGATATCATGTCATCATAGAACTGTTCATAATAGCTACAAAATGAAAATAACCTAATGTCTGTCAAAAGATAAACTGATACAGAAAATGTGTGTTCATGCATTCAAATATTCAGCCTTGTGAAGATAAATGAATCCTGCCATTTGTAGCAGCATGGATGAACCTGGCAGGCATCCGAAGTGAAATGAACCAAACACAATGTAACAAATTATGCATGATACCTCTTCTATGGGGAATCTGAAATCCTTAAACTCAAAGTATAGGAAAAAACAGCTATTGTCAGGCACTTTCTAGTAAAAAATGATAACCATAGTGTACATGTTAAAATTACACAATCCTCAAAATATGTCGACTGATAGCAAACAGTAAAATACTGCAAACTTAATAAAAAGTTAATAGTTTTTATTGTTTTTATTGAGCTATATATTTTCTCTGCTCCTCTCCCTTCCTCCTCTTCCCCTTCAACGCTCTCCCATAATCCCTATGCTCTCATTTTACTCAGGAGATCTTGCCTTTTCCTACTTTTCATGTAGATTAGATCCATGTATGTCTCTCTCAGGGTCCTCTTTGTTGTGTAGGTTCTCTGGTGTTGTAAATTGTAGGCTCTTTTTTCTTTGCTTTACATCTAAAATACACTTATGAATAAGGACATATTATATTTGTCTTCCTGGATCTGGGTTACTTCACTAGATAAGAGGTTTTCTAGATCTATTCATTTGCATGCAAATTTTAAGATGTGATTAATTTGTCCACTGTATAGTACTCCTTTGTATAAATGTACCACATTTTCTTTATCCATTCTTTGGTCGAGAGGCATAAGAAGAAGTCCAGCTCAAGAAGCGATTAATTCTTGTGTTACATGTTTTTATCAAATTATAATAAAGATAGTAAAAATAAAATAAATTTAAGAGAAAATAGAAGATAAGATTAGTTTCAAGGCTATGTGCTTATCTACAAATGTATCAAGCTGTATACATAAATTATTTACAGCTTTTTACATATAAATAATACATTAAGAGAGCACCTCACAAATTATCTTGTCTGGAGCCTGGAAAGATGGCTAAGTGATTAAGAGAAAGCACTATTCATAGTACTTCTAGAGGACCTAACATTAGTTCTGAGTACCTATATTGTAACTCAGGCTCCAGGAAATCGGATGCTCTCCACAGGTACCTGCATTCTCATGCCTGCGTGTGCACACACAATATTCGGAGCACACACACACGATATTCTGAACATTATTTTGTTTCCATGTTTTTGTTTAGCATGCTCACATAGAAGGTAAAAAATCATAGCTACAAGCATGTTTGGTGCAGTATGTGCAATGCCTAGGAAAGGGTCTTCGATGTGAATACTCAGTAAGGATTTATGGAATGGTTGATAAATAAAATGTATCAAGTAATTATTTGTTTTGAAAACTCTGTTTAAAGATTGGGAACAAATACCTGCAATGAGTGACCTCATTATATTTTTGTTCAGAATGGCTTTTATTTATTTGTCTTAGAATCTCATGATTTATAGGAAACCTTTGATAGAAGCTCATGTCAGACCATTATTCATTGGCAGCCAATAGTGTATTCAGCACAGAGAAGTAAAGACTTCCACAGGAAGGAGGCTCTTATGTCCTTACTAACATACCAATGAAGCTTCATTAACAGGGACTTTCCTCCCCTGCCAAAGCAGACAATGATTTTACTTAAGAATGCAATAAAAATTCTTCCTGTTAATAGGAAGTTGTGTTGTCATGAACTGTGATATTATTGAATTTCTAACCCTTTTTTCTTACTATCCCTTCAAATTATAGTAAGATTTCCTAACCAAAGCCCTTCTCGTAGATTGATGTTTGAAAGCCAAAGACTCTTTTCTTACTATAGCTGACCTGTTCTTTGATTACCTACTGAATGTCTCTTTCAACAAAAGAACTCTGCCTGGAAAGGGGCAGGTAGCAAAGGGAAATCCAATGGCAAGCAAGTCCTTCTCTTGTACAGAACTCTAGAAAATAGCCATGTGATTTTCCCCCTTCCTTTCCTTCATTCCTTCCTTCGTTCAAGTTTCCTTCCTTTCATTATAGAAAATTATTTAGAAAATAAATGTGAGGGTTGTAAAAGGAAGGATTTCCCAATATTCTTGTTTATTCCATATGAACACTTAGTTCAGATTAATTTTTCCAGCCTGAGGCTTTTGCAGACATCATGTGAGCTCTGTCGGCACTTCTCCATAAGGGAGAGCAAGCACACATTCCTTTGGGTCCCTAGGCTACTTGAAAACAAAGATAAAATCTCGAAAGATTTATTTCATATCCAATGATTCACTTGTGTTTAATGACATTATTTTAGGGAAAAGAACTCTTTGAAATTTTATAAAGTCATTGGAGATGAAGAAATTACTAATAAAATTAGAAAGAAGATTAAAATTTTTACAAGCTCCAGACTGATACAGTTACTAAGATAGAAATTAGCTTTCTTATATAATAAGGTATATGCATTAATTCAGATCATTCAACTGATAAAAGATCCAGCGTTCAGAACTAAGTTTTATTTCAAGACAGTAGTTTTGAAAATTGAATGTGACGATGCATGCCTAAAATCCCAACATATGGGAGGCACCAAAGGGAAAACTGACAGTTTGCAGCTATCCTGAAGTATAAACTGAGAGTCTGTGTGGAAACAAAACTGAAGTCTATTTCTGTGGATCCGATGTGAGGGATTTTATATGAAGGACATTTTTAAGCAAAATAAACCAAATAGTTTGCAATAATCCAATCTTTAACTCAATCAAATTGTTCTTTCTATTACCATCCATTAATCGTGTTAAAAGAGAGCCAAATTCTGCTTGAAATGTGAACCTTTATAGCCAGCTACAGCAAATGCTCTAAATTTGAAATCAAAACTTGGAAGGCCATTAAGACTTTGAAAATATTGTCTAGAAAATCAGAGTTAGAATATTAATATACCAACTTTTGTTTCAAGGAATAACTGTTACAAAACAATAATGGCAAATGATTTTAGAAAACAAGAATTATAGACCACCATTTCCCCACCCTGACTGTTATGTAATCTTAGACAACACACATAGCCTTCCAGGGTCATGTTTTATTAATGCATGCTAATTTAAAGGGATGGTTAGGACTGTTATAATCATATCATAATATGTTAAGTGCCAAATAATATTGTTATTTTTGAAAAGGTGGAAAGGCCCAAAATTCTAAAATAGAAAGGCAAAATGAATCACACGTCCAATGTTGAAATTAAAAATTCCTGTGATCAATTCTGTATAACTTTTTTGACACTTAAGAGAAACATGGAAATTCCCATGCTTATAATGAGAGAATTATACATAAATGAAATTACCTGCTTAACTCTAAAATCAAGAAGACTGCTTGCTACTAAATCTTAATGCATTTATTTTTTTTAATCCTTTACCTCACACAACTTGACTAACAATTTTTAAACTCATGCTTATCCATAAAATGCGTTAAGGAATTTATATTCAAGAAGACTTTTGCAAATATGAAATGTGTAACTACATGATCTGAAAAAGCCTATCACCTAATGTGAGATGCACAAGGGATCGTGTCCTGTCCGCAACAGAAAGAATAGACTCAGGCATTGTTTGCGTGTTCTGAAGGAGCCTTTGGCTTTAATGCAGTTTCAAAGAAGAGAAAAGGAAAAGTGTGCTTTGTGGTACTTAACATATTTTATCCTTCGTTTTGTAGAATTGACTTTTTGTGTGTGATAAATACAGTTTATGTTCCTCAAAAAGTGGGTTAAAACAAAGACTCATCTTTTAAATATGAACCATGTGATGATCCCTTCCCTGCCACTCTCTAAAACAATATTTTACCTTATATTTGTTCCCCTAAAACAATGTGTCCTTTCTATACAGGCATGATCTCAGTTTCTGGACCCCCCATGAAGTTCTGTTTCTCTAGTCTCATGATCCTACACACTGCCTCTTCCTTCTCTTCTGTCAGTGCTTTCCCTGCCTGAAGTTGCCCCTGCTCCTGTCACACACTTCTGGAGGATGCAAAATCATTCAGAATTTTACTTTACTAAATATCATCTACAACAATAACCTTGAATCATTAACAAAAATGGCCAGATGAAAAACGATATCTGGTTTATATTAACAGTGTTTTCACATTTGTTCTTTTTGTTATTGATAATGATGTTGATAAGGCAGTGTCTTCCCATGTAGCTGAGGGTAGACTGAAATTGTGACCTCCTACCCCACCTTAGATGATTGACATGTGTCATTACATCCAGCATATGTGTTTTTAGATATGTGTCATTATCCTTGCAGCTCTGAATTTTCTGAGATATTGTCTTAACTAAATCATACTTCAAGAGTTTAGAGGTCAGCGGCCAATCCTGACCTTTTGATTCAGTGTGATATGGAGTCAACATTCTCTCTTCCTAATGAGAATTCAGGCAATACTCTGCGTCTCTATTGGGGCTCAGAGGTCACTGGCACTGTCAGTCACAACACATGGAATGAGAACCCAGTGACTTCAAGCTACAGGCTATAATTTTCTCTGTTTGTCACAGCACAAGGAAGGGATAAGTGATTGTTTGGATTTGTACAAGGTCCTCAGGTCAACGAAGTTGTCATAACAGGGTGTAGAAGTTTTCAGGATGCTGGATCACTAATTATTTTCATATTCATCCCCAAGACAGAGGTCCTAGGAGAAACAGCCATAGGCATTCTCTATTTGGGCAAATATAATGATTCAAGCATATACTTCTTTCAGTTTTGTACTTAAAAATAGTGTTTATTAAGAAACATTTTGGCACTAAAATTCCTTCATAACTACACAGAAAAATCTCAAATTTTAAAACTATATTTAAAATATTGTCTTGTGCAGTTAAGCTCTTTATGTTAGAGTTTACCTTCTAACGCCTTAGGGAATAAATAATCTCAGACCAGTAAAGACAAAAGTAGGTAAGTATACATACACACACCACTACCATCACCACACAACCACCACCAGAAGCAACAACAAAATAACAGGAATCAACAATCGCTGGTCCCTGATTTCTCTTAATGCCAACAGTCTCAATTACCCAATAAAAATACAGGGTATTGGAAATTAAAAAGATTATCCTTAGTAAAGTATCGCAGACCCAGAAAGGTAAATACGGTGTGTATTCACTTACATATGGATATCAGCTTCTAAGTCAGTGATAACCAAGCTACAGTCTATAGAACCATGAAGGACAGATAGAGAGTAAGCAACTAGAGGGAACAGATAGATCTCCTTATGAAAGGAAAATAGAATTGATACTTTTGGATGGGTGGGGGGTTCTAAAATTGAAGGATCGAGTGAAGTAGGGAGAGGGGGTTGTGGGCAGAATTATGGGGAGAAGCAATAAAATAAAGGGCAATTTTAGGGGTTGTATGGAAACCTAATGCAATGAAACTTCCAAAAATATATGCATACACAAAGGTGATCTAAATGAAATCAACAAAATAGGAGAGACAGAGTCCCTTTTGGCCATCTCTTGTCACCAAACTAAGCTGGCAGTACCAGACTTGGGTTACATCTTGAGTTGTTGTTCAAAGAGGCCCCGCATGAACCCCAAACAAGCCAGACTTTTCTTAAGTCTATAGGTTGCTCTCCACAAACTGACAGCAAATCTTTGTTGCTGAAGATGATACCTACACAACACGCTGAATATGGAAATGAAGAGCTGGTATCTATAGAGAGCCTTCACCCCGACATTTCCAAATTTTTGGTATAGGAAGGAACTCAGCATTTTGTCAAAATTGAAACATAAATACCAAGCCAGCCACAAAACCATTATCTGCACCTATATATTCCCTGCAAGATATGCTAACAGTGGTTTTCAACCTGTGAGTTGTGACCCCTTTAGGGGTTACAAATATGATGTCCTGCATACCAGATGCTTGCGTTACATTTCATAAGAGTAACAAATTTACAGTTATGAAGTAGCAGCTAAATAATGTTATGGTTGAGCATCACCACAATGTGAGGAACTGTATTAAAGGGTCACAGCATTAGGAAGGTTGAGAACCACTGTGCTTGGGCAATGGTAGATCAAAGCTTGTGGGAATAACCAGCCAATGACGGATGTGACTTAAGGCCTATGTCATGAGATAGAATACTACCTGATGACCAACAACCTGAGACTACAGAGCATGGGGACCTAAGGAAAAACAAAAAAATACTGGTCTAAAAGAAGAAGAAAATAAAAAAAACAGTGATAAAATGACTCCTAATAATACCATGCTTTACTCACAGATTGGTGTCTATTCAACTGTCATCAGAGAAGAAGAAATATAGAGACTCATAGACAGACATTACACAGAGGATGAGACACACTGGAACACTCAGCCACAAGGGGGGGTTTCTCCAACAAATCCTTCCTCTCAGAACTCAGGGAACCCCACAGAAAAGGAGGCAGAAGGAGTGTAAGAGCCAGAGGGGAAGGAGGACACCAAAAACCACAAAGGCCTCTAAATCAACATGAGCAAAGCTCGTACAAACTGACAAAGACTAAAGCAGCACGCACAGGGTCTGCACAGATCTGTACCACATACTCTGCAGTTTTATTAGGGTTTCCGGTGTAGTGCTTTTAGGGGTGGCCAAGGGTCTCTGATTCTTGTGCCTTCTATTGGGTTCCTTTACTTCTGTTGCTTTGTCTTATCCAGCTTCAGTGTGACAATTTTTGTTTTATATTATTATATTTTATTTTGATATATTTAAAATAAATGACGAACCACTAGTATAAAGGCAAACAATTGAATTCTCATTAAAACCATTTGGGAGAGGGAAAAAAAAGTGCAGGATATATCAGCCCCATGATGTACATGATGAACATAAGAGAACCCACAAGTTTTTTGTGCTTTTATTTGGTTACAATTATTTGTGAGGAAAGAGGGAGTATATTTTGTCTTCTAGGTTTAGAGTTTTGTTGTTTTATTGTTTTTGTGTGGCTTTTGGAAAAAAAATTTTAAGTTGGGTAGATAGAGAGGAGGAGAGAATCTGGAAAGACTTGGGGAGAGAAAAATATGAACAATACATATAAAAAGATTACTTTAAATAATAAAATACAATAAAAAATAAATAATTAGAACCATTCAAGGAATTCCATATATCAAACATACACACAAAACCCATACACACATGCATGTATGCACACATGCACACATACAGGCATGTACACACAAAAATGCACACAAATGACTGTATATTTAATTTGAAACATGAGTTTTAATCCCTCAAAAATCAGAATATCATATTTTCTTAGTATATAGCATAACTCATATGAGGTCTGTTTCCATCAGCTTGAGTTCACTGGATAAATGTTCACTTGTTCATACTTTAAAATTCAGTGCTGCACCTTGCAATGGCCTAAATCTCTGTCTGTGGTGGTAAAGCACAGCCTGCCCTGGATTCTAACAGAATATCTTGAGATCCTTTTTCCATGGGTGGTAGTGGCATGTGCGCTTAATCCCTGCACTTGGGAGGCAGAGGCAGGTGGATCTCTGTGAGTTTGAGGTCAGTCTCATCTACAAAGTATGTTCTAGGACAGCTAGGACTATACAGAGAGACTGTCTCAATTATAATAATAATAGTAAAATAGATTCATTTTCTCTCCTGCATGAGTTGTCTTAATTATCTTGTTCTTGCTCCTTTTAGCTTTAGATCTTTTCTAATTTCAACATACATTTATGGTTCCTGTACCTCTTTTAGAACAGTTACCAGATCTAACTTTGGCCTCGTAAGTTCTTATAGCATTGTCATATCATCAGCCTTGGAAATTCACTGTGTGTGTGTGTGTGTGTGTGTGTGTGTGTGTGCGCGCGCGCGTGTGTGTGTGTGTGTACAAGTGTGTGTATGTGTTTTATGTTCTATAGTGACTCATTTTATTTCCAAGTTCTTCTAACAGAACTATCATCTTCCAACATCCATTCTCATATGATTTAAAACTATTTCAATTACTATTTAGTTTGCATAGTCTATTTTCATTTTTTCTATATTATAAAGTTTTACTCTTCCATCCCTGACCCAGATTCTGATTTCACCACACAACATTCAGTAATATCTCATCTGATGTGGTCTCACTGTTTCCCTACTGAGAAGCCACATTTCCCAGAGAAATTCACAGAAAGCACAACGGTAGAGTCACGGTTCCACACATGTATTGACTTGGCCAAATCTGTTAAACCAAATCTTCACGCGTCATTGAGGGCACTGCTCTACTTTCTCCACTGCCTATGTCTTCACAGTCCTTCTCAGTTTGGTTTGCTGTCTTATGGTGCTTGGATGTATGTGGAAATGATTTTGCTTATCATATGGACTGAGCTTGAAGATAATAAGATGACTCAGTGTGTATCAACTAGATACACACTAGACAACTAGAGTCTAATCCCTAGAACCTTTGAGAGAGGGATAATATCAATTCCATAAAATTATCCTTCAATTTCTATACATGTACCATGGCATGTGCACATGCCTTTCTACTACAGATACAGACTCATTTAAATTTAGTAATAATTATGATGATGATGCATATTTTAAAATTACAAACACTGAAATGAGCATGGATATGTTTTAAATTTATTATTGATGGTAATTTTTCCAATGTGTCAAACCCTACAACTGTGACAATTTCATATAACAAAAACTTGTACCTAAAATGTCAAGAGTTCTCAGGTTGAAAAATAATGTGGCTCATGTTTGTCCCTTGCTCTTATAAATTTCCATCTCTTCTACTTAGAATTTTGCTTTTTATTTTCTCAAATGTCTCTTACTTATCTTTTAAGAGCTATAGAAAATGTCACTTTTCTGTGAATCTCCCAACAAAAATCATTCTATAATTCCTATGCCATTTTATTCTCTCTCTCCCTGGAACACTATTTTGCTATTTTGTGCTTAAAATATTTTCTCTCCCTATGATGATAAACTTCCTATGATAAACTTTTCCTATATGTCTGGAATGTTGTTTACATTGGCCAGCACAGGGGTACAAACATATTAGTATCACACTATTGTTTCTTACAGTAATATTATTGCTGTGTCTATATTTAATTTTACAATTCAAAGAAGGGTGCATTCTCTCATTTGTATTTGTTTTACAGTTTGGTCTTGGCCTCAATGTCAAATCCTAATGTAGGGTGTTTCTTTTTGAGTCATCAACACATTTTTCCCCACTTGAGCTTTTCAGTGCACAATTTCTGTTTTGTCTCCCAGGCTACATTTCCTCAGACATTAAGATTTACCCTTCAGAGCTTCTAGAGGGGGTAAACCCTCAGTCCTTTCTCTCTGATCTAGCTTATTCCAACGTCATGGATGCTCCCAGAAGTCTGATATGTATTTGCTGAAAGTAGTGTTTCTCAGAGCAGAGGAGAGTTCTCACTGCAGTCAGGCGACGATACAGAGAGATAGCAGCATGGAGACAGACATTTATATCCAAACTCAGCAAGGTAGCATCCTCCTAACTGCAAGCTGGTACTCTTTCTCCACCCAGACTTCATGACATCACTGAAAAAGAGGTACGCTTTGTGTGTAATCTCAAATAATCTTAGTTAACCGTTAATTATTTATTGTAACTAATTAACCATTTAATTACAAGCAACTTTAAACTTGTTTCTTTCTTATCCTTCTTATAGCCTCAAGTGACTATGTCCAAAATCTCAGATTTTGTTGAATTTTCTGAAGAGAAAATATATTGTGAATGCCCCATGAGTGCTTTCATGGGTCCAACATGGAACTACTGGAGAATGAACTTATTTCACATTGATTATTATGAACCTGATGTTTAGGCACAAGCAAAACTTCTATCATCAGCTTTCAAAGATGAATACAAATTTATTTGCTCCCCAATGAACAAAATTTAGAAAACCGAGCACTTATACTTCTCAGATGTTATAATATTTGATCACAATCAAATAGAAAAAAATTGTTTCCATCATATTAGTCCAATGCCCTTACCAAAGCATGTGCTATACTGAACCATATATCACAACCTAATCAGAATTAGTTCCTCTTGCAGTGACACTATCCTGTTCACTCAGAGGTAGATGACAGCAATCACTTCCACGGCTGACATGCCAGTGCACAATGTGCCAGAATGCAACTTCTATATCTTTGGTTAGAAAATAGAGTTTTTATAGACCCCAGAGTAGGAAGGGAAATGGGAAACACTGGTACATTTCAGAATTCACTTCTCGAGCCTGTTTAACAGAACAGTGATGAAAGAAGAAAATAGTACTCTGAACCCTGACCAGTCAGTCAATACACACACACACACTAAGAATCCACCACTTAAGGCTGGCTCTTCAGGTAGAGCCCAGAGCAGCCTAATCTGTCAATCCCTGGAACCTACATGGTGGAAAGAGAATTGATTCCAGAAAGTTTTCCTCCCTCCTCCATACAACAAACAAGAAAACAAACAAAATAAACAAAACATTTATTTTAGCTTCCTACTATTTAACTGATGCTAGTATCAAGACTCATCAACAAGACAGACACAGTCCACACTCTCACAGATCTGACATTTTCAACACATCACGCAGTTCACACCCTCTCTCAAATACACTGCTTCTTTATTCCAAGATTCTACGCATAAAATAAACAACTTTCTTCCCTAGTTACCACAACCAGAAACCTTTTGCAAAGTAGTTTTACATTCCCCAAAAGCTACGTTGAAAACATTGCCTTCCTTAAGTCTGCGCAAATCTCTGGAAATCTATTCGGAGCCTCCTGAAGCTCTGTAGGTATGCTGAGTCATTGGGTAAAATTTCATCAGAAGGACAGATGGAGAAACAATAATGCTCTTCTAGGTGCGATTGAAATTAGACCAAGATTGGAAAACATGATTAGATTTGCAAAATTTAAGTACTTGTGAGCAGCTGCCTGATTGAATCTATTCTCCATAAGGAAAATATCCTAGTTTTTCATTATTTTTTCATAAATTATAGAATCCCATTCATAGAGATAACTCTTAAGATCATTAAAGTGTGAGATCTCTAGCTCCCCCAAAAGGACAGTGTTTTCTCAGATGTCTTTGGTAAGGTACAGTGTGCTTGGCTTTTATTTAATCATGTCAGCAAGAAGCAATAGTTCACCATATCTTAAAAAAATCATTGCTTTTCTGTCTTTCTTTTAAAGTGGAAATCCAGAGTAGCGATCTAGACATGGACAACCCAGCACTTAGTATATAAAATTAATTTCATTTCACAATTTTAGCATCATAACAACTTCAAAGGGATTAAAATCATGCAACTGTTACATTACTAACATAATATAATTGAGTAACCTAAATTGAGAGCTCACTTATATGACTTTTTAAACCTAAGTAGATTTTATAAACAAAGAGGACAGAAAGGAGGAACTTACACCAAGGTGGAATTTTTCTTTTGCAAGCAATGAAGTAGAAATATGAAGGATTATTGGTTATTATTTTTATTCCAAAGATAAAGTGTATTTGATGAATAAGAGAAAGGTAAATAATACACAATTATAATCAAGTTGCTGAATACATTTTGCTATATCAGAAATTTTACTTACATAATTTCACTGTAAACAATGAAAACGCTTTCACCAACTCACAATTAGAATTCAATAAATGGCATACAAAATGTCCTTTTCAATTCTGGAAGTTGCAGAGTTTTAGAGAAGCAATATTTTTACCATCTGCTTCTACAATTAATTGTGCTTAAGACCTTGCCTCCAGTTCTGTCTTCAATTGACTCCCTATTTTAAACATTATTCCCAATTATGAAATATTCTAGAAACTTGAATTCTTTCTCTTTCAGTTTTGTGCTAATATGCAAATAAAAATATCGATATATACATTATAATGTGCATATTCATAATATAATATATAATTATATACATATGGTATATGCATATATACATGTATACTATCATGCATCACAACCTAACCAAAATTATCTCCTCTTACAATGCCAATATCCTGTCCACTCAGAGGTAAATAGCACCAATCATTTCTCATGACTGGCATGTAAACAATGTGCCATATTGGGACTTCTATTACTTTATTAGAAAATGGAGTTTTCATAGCCCCCAGAGAATGAAGAGGTCTGGGAAACACTGGTACATTTCAGCAATATATATATTCCTTCAAGTAAGTTGTTAAAAATAATATTACTGGGGCATGAAAAAAATAGCTCTTTGGTGAAAACAGTGTATTCCACTCTTCTAGAGAGTCAGATAGGTCACTGTCTCCTGTGACTCCAGCTCTAAAGATCTGATACTCTCTCCTGATCTCCTCAGGCACCACACTTGGCTGCGCATCCCCTTCCCCACACATAAACAAATAACTTTAAAAACTAATAAAGGATTTTTCAAAATAGTGAAGAGTTGAAACCTAACGATAATTTGCCCTTTTATGCTTAGACTAGTTCACGTATAATTGTTTCAATATCTACAGTATCTCAGCATTCCAATCATCCAGATCACATTTCCTTCTTCTATCCCCTAGTCCCGAAGGGGATTTCAGAAAAGGGGCACTGGGACCCTCTAGGCTTGTGCATTCTGCATGGTATATGGCTCAAGTAGTCATCTACCTTAGCCAATTGTTATGATGTCTATGACATTGAGACCCTTTGTCTTAAGATAGACTTAAGTCAGAACAACCCTGATACCAGCCTTGTCTCTACACTGATTTGAAACATGCCTCCTGGATCCAGCTCAGAGACTGTAGCTGTGCTCCTCAGGGCCTGTCAGAAACAGTCTTTCACTTTAGGGCCCTTTGAAGATTTGATGACAGTGAACATGTGTCTCTAATGCTTGTGTTCCTTTGGCTGAATATTTTTCTGTTGCATTCATGAGGATTACATACAACTCAGTTTCAAGACATGTCACTATTTCAAATGCTGTCTGTTAAATATGCTGCAAGCGACAAATCTACTCTAAAGCAAGCCACCTGTAACAAAACATTTTACTTCTAGCACTTTAAGCACAATGGGGAACAATGATTTAATATGTTGAGCCAAGGGTGAATTCAACAAGACTTAGCAAACAGGAATAAAGTGTCGTGCTGTCAGAAATACCCACTCACTTCAGAGTCAACTTAGAATGATTTTTTAATAGTTCTGTCTTTTGGATGAAAGACCTCCAAACAAGTGTAAAAGCAACCAACCTTCATGCAAGCTGACTTACTTCTTAAACAGCTTTCAATTTGGTGATGACAGACATTTAGTTTGTCATTATGGAAGTTTTTGTGTTAAAATTTTACTCATACATTTTGCAAACATATATACAAATACATGTTTTCAGAAATATCTGGGAGTTGTGTTAATGTTCAAAAATTAAATGCTTTTGTATTTTAATAGATATTGTCAAAGCACAAAGCTATAAAACTACTACTACTACTAACACACACACACACACACAAACACACACACACAAAACTGAAGTACTCCAAGAATACTAATTCCAAATTCCAGGATGAGTAGTAAAAACAAATATATGCAATATATAATATTTAATTTTAAAAGTCAACTTGAGGAATTTCAGAAATGGCTCAGTAGTTGAGTGAAATTATTGCTCTTACAGAGGACCCAGGTTCTACCCTAAGCACCACATGGCAGCTCACAGCCATCTGTAGCTCTTGCTCCAGGGCCTCTTAACACTTTCCTTTGGTCTCAAGCATGTGTGTGATGTACAGATACATAAGCTTTCAAAATACAAATATGCATAAAACATAAACTATTCTAAAATCAATTTGAAATTCAGAGAAGCTTGGGGATCCTTTCAGAACTTATTTTTTGATTAAAACATGTTAAACCGTATTAACTTTTTAAAAAGTTCTCACAAGCTATTGAAACTCACTTTGAAACAACTATTATCTTGTATTTCTGAGAGTCAGGACTTTCTTCGTGCCTGTCTGTTTACGACTCTAGTTGATGGCATAAACCTGGGAAAGCTGGACTTAACCGTGAGACAGATGAAAATTTCATGAAATAGCCAGATTTATCCAGAGCATCAGACAATTTATACTCTGAGGCTATAATCACATGAGTAAGGTATTCAAGAAGAAGCCACATCTGGCAAAAACATGTCTTTTCATAGAGGTATAATAATGCTAACAGTTGAAGTTTACTCCCTCTTATCCACTACACCTGGGAAGAGCATGAAAATATGTTTCAAGAACAGTTCTGTGTTTTAAAGAAACTGAGATCACAAGACTCTAGTTGTCTTATAGCTTTTTCACAAGGGCTCAGAATTCTCATACAACTCCATTTCTAGACTGTGTTCCAACATCTGTCTATTCCACTCCATCCCTCTTCCAATAGTTTTAATCTGATACCTATGGTTTAATATTTATACTTATTATAGACTTCATAATTAATTATAATTCATAACCTAGACTATAAAGGTTTTGGAAAAGACTAGTTTCAGTTAATACATATTATTTATCCTCTTATAAGTGAACTATTACAGGCTGGGCATGGTGCCAAATATCTGTAATGCCCATCCTTTGGGAGGCAGAAGTACGTAGATCACCACAACTTTGGGGCCAAAATGTTTACAAAGCAAACTCAAGTCCTATCAGCCCTACACAGTATGACCCTGCCTCACAGATAATTCCAGAATTTTACTCAAATTACTAATGAATCATTGACATGGATGAGAAAAAATGTATGAGATTGCTGCTAATTAGTCAATGTCTCAATGTTTCATGGGTAATAAATATATCTACTCTAATCAGCATTTAATTAGTATATTTATAACCCAAACTAACAGCATCTTTATCTTATCAACCAGTAAGATGCATACATCAAGGGAACTTTTACAACTTATGAACAAAAGGCTTTTTAATCTATATAAATCTGTAATGTCTTTGTCTTATGCTAGAAACCTTCCATTCCCTTAAATGTTGAATAAATATTTATTTAATAGCCTTAGATACTGATTTTCCTTTGAGTGTAGGGGATAAATTATTAGACATTTTCTCTCCAAATATATGCAGGGTTTTCCACATAGAAGTTATTCAATGAGTGTTTGCTGAAAAAATAAATCCTTTTACATGTTCACAAACGTCTTACTGAACAAGTGGCTATATCATGAACTAAACCAAGGGAAAAAAGAAGAAAAAATAGTTGAAGGAAGCACAGAGGGATGTGTTATCCATTTGGTATTTTAAACGTTAGGTACTTTCTAAGTTACAAAGTAGAGAGAACTACAGAGATTCAAATATGTAAGCTTACTGTTTAAGGAAAGGGTTGATTGGCCAAATAAATTTTTGGAGGCCATGAGCATGCAAAAGATTGCTTTTAATTAAAAAATTAAAAACAAAGTAATATAAATTCAAAGAATCAATAAAGGATATAAAAATGTGATTAAAGAGATATATGTATAAAAACATACATATTAAGCCGGGCGATGGTGGCGCACGCCTTTAATCCCAGCACTCAGGAGGCAGAGGCAGGTGGATCTCTCTGAGTTCGAGACCAGCCTGGTCTACAGAGCGAGTTCCAGGACAGGCTCCAAAGCCACAGAGAAACCCTGTCTCGAAAAAAAACAAAAAAAAAAAAAAGAAAACATACATATTATATATTTGTATATTACATGTATAAAATATGCTGCTTGAGAGAAAGATTTGATAACATACTACAAAATAAATCTCAAGTATTATAACATTTTTTTAAAAATTATCACATGACTTCTATGACATTTGTGAGTCGTCCTAAAAATTTCGTGAAAGGGGAGAAAGCAAAAACAAATATTTTATTTACATATACACACACGTATATGTAAATGTGTACACATATGTGTGTATAAAATACACAATAGAATTTTACTGAGCAATAAATAAGAAAGGAACTACATTGTTTGCATAAAATGAATGCAACTGGATAATATCACAATAAGGGATTTAAGTCAGATTCAGAAGGACAAACATTACACTTTTTTTTTCCTTTGGGGACTATAAATTCCCTGTTGAGATATAAAATCATGTGTGCATATTATAGAGAAAAGTAATGTGAAACTCTCTAGGGAAATTAAGGAGACCAATAGAACTTGGAAAGGAAGTAAAGGAGAGCATAGAAAACCTTGGGGCAATGAGGTCAAAGAACAATACACACTTACAGGAAAATATCCCTATGAAATACAATACCATGTACAATAGATATACTCTAATTTAAAACAGCAGCAAAGAAGTGATATAGTATCAAAGTCAAGCCTCTGAATATATACCCTTATTACCACAAATCCTTAGACCCTTCACCTCTCACCAGAGAGTTTTCTTAATGCAGTGGACGGTGGCTAATACAGAGACTCAGAATTTGTCAAACTGAGGAGGATAAGTGACTGTGCTTGATTCTAACTGGGACATGCCCTCCCAGCACTGGGGAAACACTGGAGAAGAAGCAGGAGAAGGGCTATAAGAGCCAGCAGCTGGAGAGGCATGCTGGTAAGCCATGTCTCCTGGACTTTAGAGAACTAGCCCACTCAAGAACTCACTCTACCTGTGGGTACCTTCCGAAGGCCTTCATAAGATTAATTCAGTCCATACCACAACACATAAGAGTAGCTTCCCCAGGCACCACTCGTAGCTCAGGAGCAAGTCGCAGATGATGGCTACTGAGAGAGGAAAATTCAGGGTTTTTTTTCTGTGATAGCCCACGGTAGGTTGCTCATGCTTCAGAGGATAAAGTTACACCCATCCACACATGTATGACGCTAACAAGACTCAAGAAAACAGGAGGAGGAAGAAGAGGAGGCCATAATAATGATTTTGGGAACAAGATATAGTAGGAGTCCAAGAAGAGTTGGAGAAGAAATTGATTAGGGTATGGTTATGATCTTAATACATAGCATTCATGTCAGAAAGTACCAAGGAATATTACTTTTAAAAATCTTCCCCCTTTAAAAATGAACAAAAAATCTAGGCATGTAACAAAATTAGAATGTCAAATGCTCGGACTTGGTGGGGGAAAGCACACTCTCCCCCCAAATCAGGAAATTGACAGCTAGATCCACACTTACTGGTCTTTACACTGAAAAGAGACTCCATGAAGTAATAGCATCAAGTGTTGGCCACCAGTTAGATATAAGAACCTGTATAAGCAGTTGAAGTTTGTTCAAGAAGCTCAACAGCTTTAGGGACCTTGCTGCAGTACCCTGTTCCCCACAAGTTCCCATAGAAGACTGCTTATCAGTTGGAAGATCACTGCTTCAGACCAGCTAGCCTTCTCTTAATTCTAAGGAAACAGCCACCTTGGTTCTTCCCTCAGTAGTATTAGCAATGAAATTGTAAGATCAATCAAGCATTTAACAAGTTCTCCTTACACCATTTGTAATCTTTACAGAAGTCTATATGCACACCTTTGTCTGCTTTTTTTAGTGTGTTTAATATTTAATATGTGCCCTTCTGATTCATGAATTCAAAGAAACCATTGATCTAAAATAATTCCCTAAAATTATGCTGTTCATTGGATCTTAAGAAACTACTGAACAGTTACCAAGAAAATAGTTTTGACGAGTCATATCTTCTTTGGTTGCTTGGTTGGGTTGGTATGGGTTCTACTGCATTCGTACACTGTCTTTCTCTCTAGTCCAGGCACGGTGGCCTCACACTTCTGATCCTCAGGTATGAGAGTGTTAATATTATCACTGTTACCACCATGAACTACCATCTAAAATTCTAAAACAACACCCTTACCAAAATAAACACACACCATGGTTTGTATTAGTAAAACTTTGCATAAGGGTTGTCTGTGGCTTCTATTAAAGTTTTATCACCATCCTGTTTTTACTGACAGAACTACTGATTTATAATAAACATCTCTATAAAATTTAATTTTTCTATTAACAAATTTTCTCATCTCTAAAACAGATGCCTTTCACTAAAAATATCCTTTCATCTTATAATATTTTAGGATTTATGGTACAGGGCTATTTTTTCCCCTCAGAAATCTCCAAAATGAGGCTGTTTCTTAAGTAGAGGTTAAAGGGATTTAGCAGCATGAACCGGGTCTTGATTCAAATGTGCCCATTTGCAATGGTTCTTAGCCAGCTTCAGACAGCTGTAGATGTGTAACTCAACAAATCTCTCAGAATCATCTCAAACAGCTAGGGGAATTACTTCCTTGGTAAAAATAGGCCTTGATCTGAGCACTCACTATGCCTGTTTATAACAAGCATTTTAACATATCTCAGTCAGGTATGAAGGATCAAGCATACCCATATAGGACACATTGACTTAGTGACCCTACCTGTGGACACAGGGTTTCCAGGTGATTTGCGGCGATTCTGACGATTTTAATCCCATCTTCATTTGTTGACATGGAACAAGCAAGGTTTGCCACCTTTAATAGAATTCAAAACATTGCCAATTAGTTTGGGCCACTGAGGAAACACAGAAATGTTTGCTATTGTGGATGAAGAAGGGCATGCATGCATTTACCGAAAGTGCAGTGTCAAGCAACACTTTTATAAATATGAGATATCTCCTTCATAAAATCATTCAGAGAAACCATTAAACTAAATAACCAAAGGGAGCCTGCCTGAGGGAATCAACATAAAGAGGAAATGCTGGTGAATGAATCAGTAGCCTCCCAGAGTCTCTTGTTATCAACATCTAACCCATAATAAGACATTCTTTGGGGCCTGGGTAAGGTTTACCCGTGGATCGCATGCTAATAGGTTCTTGGAAGCTCCTTTGATTGTGGTTTATTTTAAGATTGTAATTGTTTTATTATTTCCCAGAGGTCTATTATGCACACTGAAGTTGCATTAAGCATAGCTGTATCTTATTCATGTTTTATTCAACATCAAATATGCTGGGATCCCAAGCTGGACTAACACGAGATAATTAAATATTATTTCCTGTTCTTGCTTTTCTACTGTAACTTAATGAACGTTATCTGACATTCTGGCAGCCAATTTAATTCAAGTATTAGTGACACCCAAATCTATTTTAACCAATGCTTTTGAAGCTTACACTTCCTTCCACTGAAATGAGCATTCTTTTAAATAATTATCATAATTGCCATTTCCAAAGCCTGGTATTTACAGGTTTCTTATCTCACGTCATAGATTTGAGAAAGAGTGTGGAATTAGTTTTCCTACCTAGGAACACCAGTTTATCTAAAATTCTTCTTGCTAGCACCATGGGAGTTTCTAAAGAAAAGCACTTTTTTTTTTAATTTTTCTAAAACTTCAGTGGGGTTGGGGGTGTGTGTGCACATGCATGCAGGAGAGCAAGAACCATGCGTATGCGAGGAAGTCAGAGGACAACTTACTGGGAGTTTGCTTTTCTCCTTCCACTGTGGGGATGTGGGGGCAGGACTCAGTTCTTCAGAATTCATGATAGATGCCTTTACGCTAAGCCATCTCCCCGGGGGACCGAGTATGTTTGTTTTTGAACTACTAAAAATATTTCACTGTCTCTATCTATCTATCATTCATATATATGTACCTCATGTGCTAAAACACAAAATGAATTCAGATTCAGGAGATTCAGGGGTTGTAGGACTAGCAAATAAATAGCAAGTATCTTTGGGTCGCTATTTTAAGACGATGAACTGAAATTTCAGTGGAGATGTCTTGCTTTTTCTGGCAACACGTTTAATACGTGAATGGGAAAACAGCTTCTGGTTTGCTTTTCCATATGACAGAAGAGCAGACATCTATTATTTAGCTATGGAGAAGCATTGTTCGATTTATTAATGTACATGAAAATGGCTTACTTGGAGAGGCCTTTTGTTGGCTTGAAGGTCACAATACCTCAGCCTTCATATCTGACACATAATTAGTGCCCTCGTGAATTATTTGAAAAGGGCAATGGTTTCTGTGCCCCTAATCTCCCAAACCTCATTCCCTGATAGTAAAACTTTTGCAAACTTGAAAACTGATTAAAGTTAAAAATATGTACTATTTGCAGAATTTTCTAGTTAAATTAGAAGGATGCTGACTAATTGAAGCTTCAGTTCACAGAAAATTGATTCTATGCAGACAATCCCTTCCTTCCTATTTTTTCCTGGTGTTGAGGACCATAGGCAGGGTCCTGTGATTGCTAGGAAAATTTCCTACCATTTAGCCCATCCTCCTACATCTCGCTTCTTCTTGCTTTTATTTTATCAAATAAAACTTGAAAACACAGTATGTCAAACTCTGCAGTCCCCAGAAGTACATGGCTATCACAGATGCCTACTCCGTCAGCATCCCCAGTATCTTCATTCTGAGTCTAGTCTTTCGGCCACCTTATCTTGTACAGAGCACCCTCATTATTACCAGCATCTGCCTTTTCTCTTTTTGCCTGTGGCATCTCCTCTCCCTTATTTACATGGGCCTTTTAAAGTATGGACTCAGCTAGGCAGAGGCAGGTGGATCTCTTTGAGTTTGAGGCCAACCTGGTCTACAGAGTGAGTTCCAGGACAGGCTCCAAAGCTACAAAGAAACCCTGTCTCGAAAAAACAAAAATCAATTATAAATAAAATCAAGTGCGGACTCTGTCTTTGGGGCAGCAGGTCTAGCAGACAGACTTGCAGATCTCTGTGAGCCCTCCTCCACCGTGGACCTCTCTCCTTGAGCACCCTTCAAGCCTTCCGTTAGCACACGGAGTTGGTGGGGGTGGGCCACAGGCACACAATATATGGATGCAGCTGCACATGACTTTCTCGCCTCTTCTTCTCTATATCGTTTGTTTTCTTTAAAATAAAAATGTATCCTCTTTCCATTCTTATCCACTTTGAAAGTAGATTGTACCAGCCTTTGTCTTTGGGGACACCAATAAGCTCCCAAATCATGACACAGAAACATATTATTAGTTTTGAAAGCTCGGCCTAGCCTAAGCACATTTCTGGCTACCTCTTTTAACTTAAATTAACGTGTTTCTCTTTATCTACCTTTGACCTCGGGGCTTATTATCCTTCTAACTTCTGTATATCTTACTTCAACCTCTTCTCTACGTCTCCTGCCTGGCGTTGGCTGCCTGTCTTCTTGCCCTGGGCATCTTCTTCTTCTCCTTGACATGGAGTTCTCCTCCTATTTATTCTCTCTGACTGGAAGCCCCTCATATCCAATCGCTCCCTAGTCATTCAGTGCTTTGTTAGATCACTCAGGTTCCTTTGGCAGGCAAGGTCAAGCAAACGCAACACATCCTTTCATAATTAAGCACACAGGCCTATATACTGAGAAAATGAAGCATAAACAAAAGTAACATACCTTTACACAATTAAAATAATATTCTGTAGTAGAAATAAATACAACACATCTTTGCCTAATTAAAACAATATTCTACACAATTGATATCCCTGTCTTGAAATTGGCTGGCCTTTATGCTATTATACAAACATGGATGCAGAACAAGGATCATTATCCAAAAACACTTTATGTTTATATTAGTAGAGTTAACTTTTACAAAACCATAAAATGAACATACAAAACAATTGGAAATTGGATTTATGCCTAGTAAGATGATAGTCATGAGATCATTTTATCCTCATTTTTTCACAG
>NC_022028.1:36879559-36882252 GCF_000317375.1 Microtus ochrogaster | reverse complement strand
AACTGTCCTGTGTCAACTCAACTTTGAAGGAATCAAAACTGTTTCTATTCTAGAGCTATTAGGTTTTAGCATAAGCTTGTCAAACATGGTTAACTCGTGGCAATATTCTGAGACAAAGAAGAAAGGTTGAGTGGTAAAACTAAAATCTTTTTACAATTTGAATTTGAATGACTCAGAAAATGTTTTCCAAAAATCACATCAGTGTGTGAATGAAAGCCAAATTTCTTCCAATAATAATTAGATCTGTGTTCCTATTCAGGAAAACAAGTGCAGTGTAAATGTGACTCCCTGCTTGTCAGAGAAAACAGCATGCACATAAAATATCTTGTAAAAGTAATCTGAGGTATTTTGACATCTGACATCCCTGTTTATCTAACTTTGACTATGTTTCACACATTACAGGAAAGCTTCATTATGTAGCACATTCCAATAGAAATTTTCTCTTTGCTAAGGAATACTGGGGACTACAGAGACTTCTTCTCATTTTTGGAAAGATATTAAGTTCCCTGATTCTGTTTTGTTACCTATATAAACATGATAGTATCTAACTCACTAGGGTGCCGGGGAAATTAAGTGAGACACTGTACGGGGAAGGTCTAATATCCAATTCTATTATAATATCTAGTATCTCTAAGCATGTATGAATTCCCATCATTTTGTCTCTCAGCTAATGGGAGCAACAAAAGAACTTTCAAGTTCTCAGCAATGTTATAAATTTAAGCCTTAGGTGCTCAAAGAAATTTAATGAAATCTCTAATCCAAGAACGAGAAAAAAAAAAGCAACTGAGCTAGACAGAACGCACTTAATGATGTGGTAGAACAGGGTGTAAACCCTACCTAAAGCCAGGAGGATGCCTTAAAGCAGGTTGAAAGGAAGCAAAAGTCATCACAACTGGTTGGCTGACTTTAGTGAGCCCCATTGTGACCTATTAGCTCGTTGCTGTCCCTACTGTGCACACAGGGAAGAGGAGCAGGCAGACAGCTCACACAGACGGAAGGATGCAGACTTTGAAGCAGGTGTGCATTCATGCCATTCACAGGTGGACATTTCTGCACTGAAATAACAGAACTGACTTTTGGTGGATCCTATGTGATAGCCTTTCCAGGTCTAAGGAAAGCAGAGTCTATGTTACCTAAAATAAACAACCAAAGGAGATATTGGGTAAGATCATGTAGCCATTAAAGAGAAAAGGTTATGACAAAATACTCCTTTATACCAAAAAAGAGATTAATTATACCATCAAAATGATTACCAAAATTCTATCCAATAATTTTCCAAAACATCTTCAGGCAGAAACAAGTTGACATGTCACAAAGTGGTGACTAAAGTTTTCTATCCATATCCCTCTTTCTCTGGTCTCTCCACTTCTCAGCAGACCCTCTGATATCCAAGATGTAAGTCACATCTGAAGTCCTAAAGGCTTCTCTGCTCTTACAATGCCAGGTGATCTAGAAGAACGGTATATTCTACAAACACATCAGGGCTGACGTCAAAGCCTGACCAGTTGATTCCCGGTCTCAACGATCACCCTAGCTCCTACCTCAAGTTCTATGCACCAACTGGTACAGTCTTCTCATGTTCGCTATTAGTTGGATATTGTATCTGTTCTAGTAATTGACAGTGAATGCGGCATCCTTCATTACTTACCCAGCGTTCTATCATGAGAAATTCCTGCCGTGGAACTTTTCCTTCCAGAAGCCTGTACCTATGCTGGTAATGCCCCTTCCTCCGCAAGGAGGTCAGGAAGCTGAGCACTGAGAACCATACCACTGCCTCGCTTGTGTCAAGAATCAGAAATAGCCACAAAAAAGATATTTGGAAATCATAAACATTCTTCATGACCCTTAAATAAGTCTACTGTTCTACAGATTGACTTTGCATTTGATAATCAGTACGCTGTGATGTGCCAGAGAGCGTCTATCTTTAGAGTACTGGATGGCACAGCATGCCACGACCTAACATTTCAATACCAAGTTTCATCTGAATGCCCGCTCTAGCCATCCTCTCAGCCCTCTTAGACAGCTGAAATGGAAGGACCCCTAGACAAACAGCACCACTTGGAAAGCTGTGAGCCATCCACCATTCGTTCTGTCACCAAGAAGTTTCTTTATAGGGATTTGCCTCTTGTATTCTTTTTCAAGAGCATGAACTTCATTTGGATATCTGGCTAGCTCCTCACCGTGGCACACTCATTGTATATCTGTGTCCCCATAGCTGATTAGAGCATCTCAGACAGCACCAGAGATCCTACCTCTCAGTGGGGGGGGGGGGTCACTGTTTCATTTTCATGCATATCTTGCTCAGGCAGATGGTCATTTAACTCCCGTGTAAACACTTCTGGGTACAAAAGATTTAGAGTTGCTGAAGAGGGCAGCCTATTCCCCTAGCAGCACAGCCCAAAATTATAAAATTATAGCATTCTTTGTATAAGGAAATGAAAGCTTCTCTGAATGTCAAGTATCATAAGTAATATAATGTTGGACTCATAGGAAAAGTGTAGTGGCAGCAATCCTCAGTTTCTATGATAAGCGAAATGGAAATAATCAAATGACCAGCGAAGAGCTGTTAAAAGGTGGAGTTTATTTCTGCAAAGGCTTCTCAGTACATTAACTGAGAGATCTAAAGGATCTGGCACTAGAGATTTAACATCAACTGCCAGGTGGTTGTGATATCCTAGCTCCACAAAAGAATC
>NC_022028.1:36876229-36879454 GCF_000317375.1 Microtus ochrogaster | reverse complement strand
TGCAAACCATTGACAGAGTATCATAATATACATAAACTGGGCCTTGGCTGATTGTCATTTGTTTGAACACATACTTCTTCCTGAAGATTAGTAAAATGGGCTGAAAGTCTATAATAGTACGCTAGAAAAAAAGTTCAAGACACAACAAAATCAGTGTAAGAGAAATTTCCAGCCATCCACTTGGAGTCCGTACTTCCTTGTGGTGACACCTTGGGGCACCTTGGTAGAAAGATTGTCGCTTCCTCCAAGCTAGTGGTGCAGTCTGGTTGTGACTGTCAAGTCAGTCTCCTAACCACCCCTTGTTCCTAGGCTAGGCCTAGGCATGACTTCCTACTAGAGCAGCTCTGGTTTCTGCCTTTTCTCAACTTTTCATTTTGACTTTACTTATGTGAACGACTTGTGTCTTCTAGTAAGGTCCCCATTTTCCTACCCAAGTGAACAAAATGATTTTCTCTTGTGAAAACAGAGAACCCTGATTCTCAGTGCTGACCTAGAAAAGCTGCACACCAGCAGGATACTCCTTCATGTTGTTTAACCGTGGTGAAGAACCATAACCATGTGGGTATCAGGGGCCTCCGACCAAATTTCTGACTTAGGTCTTGTGCAAATCGGCTGTCCTGGCCTTAGAGACAAATTTTAAAATAGCTTATGGGCCTGTTCCTGCTCATATGAATCAGTGTGCTTATAAATGTTTGCCTCAGTGACCCCTTGGTGCTTATTAGAATGTTTTATACATTGAGTATAGAAATTTTCCACCTTAACATGAAAGTTTTTCATTCTGTCTGAGAACCGTTCCTCACACCTTGTTTCAAAACCATATCAATACTCCAGGACCTGGGGTATAGATCTTCTCATACCTCCACTGTTAGAACAAAACCATATCAATACTCCAGGACCTGGGGTATAGATCTTCTCATACCTCCACAGTTAGAAGAAAAACCTCTGCCTGACATGCATATATCATTCTTCCTAGCCTCACCTAGCTACCTATCAGATGGAGAGTGGGCAAACAAAAATAACCTTTTTCTCTAATCTTTTGTCAAGAAAATGATCCTAAAAGAAGAGTTACTTGGCTCGTGTAAATAAGGAAAAGCAATCTTATCTCTAGTCACCTAGATTTGAATCTTTTTGTCTATAAATCCCTGTATCCAATCTATAGGTTTAATAGTTCTACTCTTCAGCGTTATGCATATGGCTTAATTTATTCCTTGGAAGTTATGGCTTCTTCTACAGTTTCATGATTCCACAAGGCCCTAATTATTTACAATATGAATATTAAAAGTAAGTACCATTTCTTCAAACTGTGGTGGAAGAGCCTGAGTAAACAAAAGTTGACATCACGAACACCAGGAGAGATTATTGCGAGGAATGTTATTGTGTATCAAACTTAGAGGTAATTTATCGTACTTTAGAAGTACCCATTGGGTCAGGCACACAGAGAGTTATGTCATTACTTCTTATGGTATTTAGCTCAAATGAATGACCCAGAGGCAAAGGGTAAGTTAGTCCCAGGACCTTGTGACCACAAGTAGACAGCAGTAGAAAGCCTGGAGAACACACACACACATACACACATTCTTACATTAAACTTCAATATTTTATGAGCAACTATGCTTTTCTAATATATAAATGTCAATTAATTTATTTTCTCAAAAAATAAAAATATTATATATAGAGAAAAATGTAATGCAGTTAATATCCAATATTTTAAATGATCTTCCCAATATCATCTCCTCATTCCCGTACCACATCTTCTTTTCTCTAAGCTTGTGTATAATATATGTTCATATGGGTAGAATATGGAATGAAGAAAAAAGAACAAGGAAGACTAGGTATAAAGAAATGAGGAAGGACCAAATTCAGGTAATGAATGTGAGTTATGAAAGAGGATATAAAGCTATTTTTTTTCTAGTTCTAATTTTGTCGTTGATTTTTGTTTATTTCTTTTTTAATGGTGGACCAGTACATAAAATGTATTTGATCCTGAAAGGATAAAACTTAATGTCATTTCTCCTTCTTTTCTAAGGGCTTCTTATTATACAAAATTAAACAAGTTGTAAAATCTGGTTAATTTTGGTGTTAATTTAAATTAACCAGATTTTATAACTTGATTAATTTTGTATAATGTTTTTCATTATTTGTAAATTTAAATTTTTTGAGATTTATTTTTTTTATAATGTGTATGAATATTTTGCCTGCATGTGTGTGTTCATCACATGCCTTCAGAAACCACAGAGGTCAAAAGAAGGCATGGCATTCCTTGGAACTGGGGTTACAGACATTTGCCAGCTGCCATGTGAATGCTGGGAATTGAACCTGTGTCATGTGAATGCTGGGAATTGAACCTGTGTCCTCTGGAAGAGAAGACAATGCTTCTCACCAATGAGTCATTCCTCTAGCTTGATGTAAGGTGTTTTCTATTTTTTTTTAATGACAAGATTTGTAAATTTGAGATTGTGCATAGTTCAGATCGAAATTCATGTGTATCTTTCTAAACCCTAGTTTAGCTAGTGAAGCCCATTTTAGACACTAGTGTGTCCTTCTGCACAGGGCATTTGCGTCTGTTTTACTTCCTAGTTGATGATGGTCTCTCATTGCTTCCCTGATTCCCTTGAATCACTCAATCTACAAATTATTGCCTATCAGATCTCCACTCACAAGCGCTGTCTTGGAAAGTTCGGTTTGTTTTTCGGGTATATCCCATCTCCTAAGTCTCCTAAGGTAAAACTTTCCTTTGCAATAGAATTCTCGGATTTTAAAGTTACCTTCACTGGGTGTCATCTTTTTTGTTTCCTTGTGTTTTAGTGTTGTTTTGTATTTTTTTCTTTGTTCTTTGACTTGTTTGTTTGGGTTTTTGTTTTTGGTCTCTCTGTGTGTGTGTGCGTGCGTGCCTGCGTGCGTGCATGCGTGCGTGCGTGCGTGCGTGCGTGCGTGTGTGTGTGTGTGTGTGTGTGTGTGTGTTTAGTTAGCATCTCACTGCATTTCTCTGGGAAGCCTGGAACTGGCTACATAGATTATGCTGACCTTGAATACACCTGGCAACGTGTTTATCTGATGGTAACAAGTGTCCCTGTTTTCCAAGGGAGAGGATCTCTCAGTTGATCATTGTTTGCCTCCACTGTCTGCTGCCTGACATTTGGTATCCAAACAATAAGCAGCTTTTCTATAAATGAGTACATGGCTGGATACATGAAGCAGTTATGCTTACAAGTATGACATCTTCTC
>NC_022028.1:36859961-36876129 GCF_000317375.1 Microtus ochrogaster | reverse complement strand
AGGTAAAGAGAGAGAGAGAGAGAGAGAGAGAGAGAGACAGAGAGACAGAGAGAGAGAGAGAGAGAGAGAGAGAGAGAGAGAGAGAGAAGGCCTGGAAGGAAGAGGTAACTCAAGAAATTCAGGGCAAGAGAGAACCAAGAACGAAATTTTCCTTTGAACTTCCCCTGCAATGGTCTACAATGCCTAGACAGCAGGAAGTTAAGGAAACACTGCAGACCTTTCTTCCAGTCTGGCCTTCATATTAACAAGACTTGGGAAGTGGGTGCTTTCAAGTGTTACTTTCACTTAAGTCATCAAATTGAGAACTAATGAACAGCTCCCGATCTAGCTCTTAATTTATTTATATTTAACCAAATAAAATAGCTCTTCAAGGGGCCCAGTCTGGTGGCCAAATGCTGTTGAGTATGTCAGATGCAAGAGGCATAGTGACCACTGTCCACAGGATCGTCAGTTTCCTTCAGAAGAGAGTGCATCTATTACTGCTAATAAACCTGCACTCAGAGGCCCATAACGGAGTCTGTGGATGCAGAAGGGGATCTCGCATTCCCCATTACAGGCCTAAGTCACCTCTAGCTAAAGAGGTCAGCCCTTCAATTCCCCTGCTGTTTTAGTGTTGTTATGCTGCCCCTGGCAGTAATTAAAAGAATAAAAGAAAACAAATTGAGTTTTGTATAATATTTAACCTATAGATTTTTTGCTATCAACATAATTGGCAAGGTTCAGTTAATCATTTTACCAAGTAATAAATATTGATTATGTAACTATGAAGTAGGCTGGGAAATGCCAGTGAAATGAAAATAAGTCTGTAACAGTGGAATGGATCTTTTTTTTTTCTTTCTTTTTTTTTTTCTTTTTTACAATTTACTTATTTATTGACCTAATTTGTACCTGGGGAGGGGCACACATGTCTCAAGGCATGTCTGTGGAGGACACAGGGAAAACTGTGGAAATCACTTCTTTCCTTCCTCTGAGTGGATTCAGGGGTATAAACTCAGGTGCTCAGGCTTCGTGTCTTTGCCTGCTGGGCTATCATGCTGGCCAAAGAAGAGAATCTTAGGAAGTATGCTCTTTCGGAGTGGATGTGAAAAGGCCTCAGACCCTAAAAGTGTAGACTGGAAGCATAAAGGGAAGATAATGGCAAAGAAATGTCACAGAGATGAATTGCCAAGGATCTTATGGAGACGAGTTCTGAGAAAACACTCTGAAGCAGCTTGGGGAGGAAAGGGCTTATCTGGCTAACACTTGCACATTACTGTGCCTCATCAAAGGAAGTCAGGACAAGAACTGAAGCAAGCAAGAACCTAGAGGCAGGAGCTGATGCAGAGGTTATGGAGGAGTGCTGCTCACTGGCTTGATCCCCATGGCTTGCACAGCCTGCTTTCCTGTAGAACATAGGGCTAAGAGCCCAGCACCGGACCACCCACAACAGGCTGACTTCCCCTACATCAATCCATACTCATAGCAGCTACTTCTCAATTGAGATCCCTGTCCCTCAGCTGACTATAGCTTGTGTCAAATTGACATAAAACTCGTCAGCACACAAAGGAACTTTGAATTCTCCAGGACATTGTTTTCCAAGATGCCACCCAAATTGTATGAATGCTGAATTCCATAATCACCTAGCAACTTGCTAATGCCATCACCTCCCTGTCTATCTTTGGTTATTCAACTACAGGATGAATAACTGACTTTATTTCTAGGTCCTCTTTCATTTCAGCCCTTTTTCTCTCCTTCATGTGCAATTGATAACAAGATTATATAAAAATTAGACAGGGGGCCAGGTGTTGGTGGAGCACGCCTTTAATCCCAGCACTCGGGAGGCAGAGGCAGGCGGATCTCTGTGAGTTCGAGGCCAGCCTGGTCTACAAGAGCTAGTTCCAGGACAAGAACCAAAAGCTACGGAGAAACCTTGTCTCGAAAAATCCAAAAAGAAAAATTATACAGGGTAGCAGATATACATGGCATTTTGATATTAATGAACAAAAATTGATGAATAAAATATTAGGGAACTGAACATAATTATGAAAACTGAAAAAAAAAACCA
The DNA here is from genome assembly GCF_000317375.1 of Microtus ochrogaster. Lineage (NCBI taxonomy): Eukaryota > Metazoa > Chordata > Mammalia > Rodentia > Cricetidae > Microtus > Microtus ochrogaster. Next base: position 36,874,085 of record NC_022028.1, on the reverse strand, counting down.
ACTAATTTACCCAATAATTAGGACACAAACTGTAAAGCTTTCCTGTAGTTCATGTTTTGGAAAAGCATTTGGCAAATGTCACGCCTATAATTATTATAATATTATAAATATTATAGCTAGATTGAACTGAATAACCTTACAGTGAGTATGAGGGCCAATAGCAAAGGTGAAGCCAAATGTGTAGGAAGGGACCTGTATCCCAGCATTTGGGAGGACAGAGAAGTAGGATGTGAACTCAAAGCCAGAACACACCAGTTAGGAGAGCCTAATCTAACATACACTCACACACACACACACACACACACACACACACACACTGTCACAGCAAATATTAACACTATCGATACTTGTGTTAGAAAGAGTGGTTAAGAGCACACACTGAGGATCCAAGCTCAGTTCCCTGCACCTCTGTCCCAGGAAAGCTCTCGGCTCCCAGGGACTCCAGCTCCACAGTGCCTGATGTCTCTTCATTCCTGAAGAGATCAGCACTCACTGCACAACGTCCCCCTTCTCCACATGCATACGTAATTATGAAAAACAAAGAGTCAACACTGTAAACCTTAAGATAAGTGCCCCATTATTACTGAAGTTGACCTGTGTTTCAGACAGAGATTTTACCATTTTAAATGAACCGAAAAATATATGATAGCTATGACTATGTTGAAAGAAAGATGGAACAATAAACTTTATTCCCAGGGAGCTAAAGGTTCTTCCTAAAGTACTTGAGATTATCTGAAAGTCTGTTCTTACTTCCAGTGGCTTAGGAACATTGCATTATACAGGAAGAACATGGGGAGAAGAAATGTTTTATCTCTGCTGGAATCAAAAGTAATGTTTTAATAGAAATTCACTTTTATAGTGGCAACCAGTACTGTAAATGTCATGGTAATATAAATCTATTAAGGACCCAAAAGATTATGGATATGTGTGCCTGTGTTCATATGCTTTTAATTTAACTATGGAAAGTAAGGGTTGAATGAACGTGAGAAAAATCAAATTTGTGGGTAGGAAGGCTCAATACAAGCAAATAAACTCTACCTTTTACTAAATTCATTTATTAAGCTAAAAGATCTATATTAAACTTAGGCTAATTTTAATATATATTAAATATATCTAATAAGTATACATTTATTATATATATGGAAGGAATAGGGAAGGTGAATGAACAAGGTTAACAAATTTGATTGCTGAAGAAAAACACAACATGTCATCAGTGAATCTGCAGAAATTTGCTATTTCTTCAAAGTAGTGGGAGAAATATCAATACTGACTACACTGATTATCTACTTCCGGGAGAAGAGCTCAGTGCACAGAAGAAAACTAGAGTGGCACGGACTCTGAAGAAATTTAAATGCTGGGGTTCAAAAATAATGCTGGACACTACAAAAGAACACAAATATTTTACGTATATCAAAAATTATCAGTATGTATCTACATGGGTCCAGAAATCCATAAGGAAAATACAAAATAAAATCATAAAATATTTTCAGAAATACTTGACAACATGATATGTATCCTGTAAATGTATGATAAGAAGTTCAATTATCATTTAAGCAATATATACAATTGAAACAAGAAATTGACACATTTTGTGCATCAGATTAGCAACATTTTAAGGATTTTTTTTTTCTAAGATCGCCTAAGAATGAAGAAAGAAGTGAAAATAAACGACTAACACTTTAGAGGGCAACTCAGCACATCTGTGAGAATTTCCCATGCAAAGAGGAGCGATGACGTAACACAGCCTAGCCTGTTTTTTTTTTTTTTTCAGAAAATCCTGCTTGTGTGAAAAGCATGGCCATAGGGAAATTTATTTGTCAAAGTAAAGATCGATCTAAACATTCGTTGGCAATAAACTGGATATTTCTGCAGAGTTCAGAAGAAAAATTTCTGCTCCTATAAACAATTTAAACTTCAAATTAATTTAAAAGCTTTCCTTGACCTGTTTGTATGCTTATGAGCCATGGTGGCTTGTGTTTAGCTCATGTTTACACTAGAGGGAGAGATCGATTACAGGTATATAGTCTTGCCACCCCCTTAAACACTTAGACTGTCTTACAGTGACTACAACTAAATGCCTGTCTTCTTAGGTATATAAGAGAGAACTGTTCATTTATTTTACCCTGATCCCCCCATAGAGTACCAGAACTCACCCCTAACGTAAAATGACACTGCATAAAATGTTGCTGTTATATTTTTGACAGAGTCTGACTGTGTGGTCCAGGTTGGCCTCTTATTCATAATCCTGCTATGAATCCCGCTGGTGCTGAAAGCATGCATAATTCTGTCTGCTTTGCATGTATTTTTAAGAAAATAAAACACAGAGAAAATGTGTGTGTGTGTGTGAGTGTGTGTGTGTGTGTGTAAACACAACTGTGGTTGTATTTAAATAAAATTATTTCTAGGCAGCTATTCACAATGTAAGTAATATTAAATATCAACTATAAGAGACAGATGGAAACGAAAATGGGATTAATATTTCTCTGAAGAGAAGCACCTTTTCATTTATATTTCTGTGCTGCTTGGAACTTGTCTGTTTTTTTTTCACCTTAATTGTGAATTAGGTTTCCATTTTATTTTTTAAAGTATTTGGTGAAATAATTGCATATATGCTTACCTGAATACATAATTTGTAAGTAAAGCAGGAAATACGATTTTTTTTGAGATAGTGGGTGTGTGTGTGTGTGTTTGTGTGAGTGTGATAAAAGTAATCTCTACAATGATGTTCAAAAAATGTTAGCCGTCACCCGTGAATACTGGGAATCAAAATAATTCCATCTTTCTTCTTAAATGTTTTTACATGTTTAAAATTCCAACTTATTTAAATAATGAATGTAAATTAGCAATCAAAGCAGGAATGATGCAGATATTTTCATTTTGAAGAGAATAAACCTTTGCACATGCACATGTGAAACTTCAGTAGTACTCAAGATTCTATTGCTCATGATGCTTACTGAAAGCCTGGGATCCACAGCCACTTGAAACACGCTTCCAAAAAACACAGATATGCACTGATTAGGCAGAAAGAACGACTGCTAAGTGGAAAATTGATTGCTGTTCAATCTAAAGTTATGACTTACCATACTACATTATAAAAACAACCAAAGAACCAGATATTCATTTTACCCTCTCTTTATTCAATGTAGCATGTAAAAGTCAGATTGCCCAAAAGCAATATTAATAATGAATTAAATTGTTTGAAGAGATAAAGGTGCATAGTGTTTTGTGCACATATATGTGCGATTATGTCATTTGTTGACAGTTTATGCATGGTAATGATTCTCATGATTGGGGACTTATAATTTGTTTTTTTTTCTTTTGTCTGTTCTTAGGTATCCATTCTATATTCAAATTTGTATTTAAACTTTATGTACCTCCCAAATGACTCATTAAATATATACAAATATTCATGAGTCCAAGTGGATATATGTCAGTGCTTGTAATGGTTTAGTATTTATAATACATTTATATCTTAATAAATAAACCTTGCCTGAAGACCAGAGGCAAAGCTAAAGCCACTTGAGGTTAGGTAATAGATTTTTGAGATTTGGGATTTTGGGGACACAGGCAGATGGATCTCTGTGAGTTCAAGGCTACCCCAGGCTATACAAGATCACTGCAGAAACAACTCGAGGTGGTGGTGGCTCACTTCTTTTATCCCAGTAGTAGGGAGTCACACACCTTTAATCCTACCACTAGGGGGATATAAAAAGAGAGGACAGAGAGGCTGGAGCAGCCCTGTGTGACCCTGAAATATCAAAAGCCCTTGGGAGGCTCAGTCTTTCTTTCTCTAACTATGGGTCAGGAAAGAGAAATCTAAGCTACATCCTCTGCACTGTTTTTGCCTGTGTATCACCTTGCTCCTACCATGATGATAATGGATTAGCCTCTGAAAATGTAAGCAAGGCCCCAATTAAATATTTTCTTTTTTAATCAATTTATTTATTTATTTATTTATTAAAGATTTCTGTCTCTTCCCTGCCACCGCCTCCCATTTCCCTCCCCCTCCCCCAAAGCTACCTTGGTCATAGTGTCTCTTCACAGCAATAAAACAGTTACTAAGACAGAAGTTGGTACCAGGGACTGGGGTATTCTTGTGAAAGGCCTGACCATGCTGTTTGTTGGGGGGATATAGAAGATTTTGGGATTTTGGACTAGAAGAGCAGTTGGAGGTTTTGAACTGGGTTTAATGTATCATCCTAGTAGGAATACGGAAGACAGTGCAGAGGGAAATTCGATCTGTGGGAACCCAGTTCAAGAAGTTTCACAGCAGAAGAATATTATATCCTAGAGACCAATCTGATGATATTTTAGCAAAGAAGGTGACTGTTTTCTGCTCTTGCCCTAAAAATTGACCTGAGAGCCCAGATTGAAAAGTATTGGATTAATGGTGTTGGCCAAGGGGGTTTTACGACAACCTAGTGCTGACTTTGATGTGTGACCAGTAGCAGTCCTGTTGTGCAGACCTATAAGGAAAAGGAGTAGGTGGGGGAAAGGAGAAATATAAAATGTCAATGTGAGGTGAAAAGGACTATCAGGAAGAGTAATAGAGCTAAGTACTGTGCTTGGGGAGATAAAAAGTTAAAAGAGAAGCCTGGTGCTAAGACCCCGCTCAGCCAAGCTTCACTTATTAAAGGTAATTAAAGAAAAAGATACAGGATACTGCTTTGCAGTGAAGGGAACCTGATGCAAATGTAACTGAATGAGAAGGCTAAGTTACAGCCCCATCAATCAGCATAACAGCAGCTTCAGCCATGGGTTCTGACTTTAGGGTCAAGAATACAAAAAGGGGTTATGGAATCTTGCTCTGTATGTAGGGGAAGCTGCTGAGGCCAGAATGTTGGGGGATTCTCTGCAGGAAAGCCCAGAGAGACCAATGTGTGAACCTGGGAAGGTAAAGCATAGATTGTATTGGAGAACCCAAGACGTTGGAGCTGTCAGAGTCATGTGACACCTGCCAAGGAAAGCTGCAGACCAAGTGTGGAACCATCCCAAGAGAGAAGTAATTGGGAGTCAATTAAGCTAAAAGGAATTAGAGATCTGAGCTGTGCTTTGAGAACAGTTATGAAGGCAGAGAATATGGAGTTTGCCATGCTGGTTTTCAGCCTTGCTTTGGTCTAGGATTTCCTCCCTATGCAGACCCTCCTCCCCTTTGGAAGAATAACGGATGTTCTGTGCTATTGTTCATTGGAAGTATGTGATCTGCTTTCTTATTTTTATTTTACAGGGGAATCAAGTTAAGAGATTGTCATAAGTCTTAGAAAAGACTTGGAAATTTGGACTTCTTCAAGAGTGTCCAGAATGTGATCGCTTCTGGGGACTTCTGAAGTTGGACTGAATGCATTTTTGCAATATGATGTGGCTATAAGTCCTTGGGACCAGAGAATAATAAGTTGCAGTTTGAATAGAAATGGTCCCCACAGGCTCATATATTTGAATGTTTAGTCACTGTGGAGTGGCACTATTTGAAAAGATTAAAAGGACTAGAAGGTGAGGCCCTGCTGGAGGAAATATGTCACCAGGGGTTATGAGACTGCAACATTCATGCTAGGCTCAGTCTCTCTATCTCTATCAGAACTTTTAGCTCATTCCCCAGCACCATGTCTGCCTGCACACTGCCATGCTCCCTGCCTCCCTGACATGATGATAATGGAATAACCTCTAAAATTGTAAGAAAACCCCCAATTAAATGCTTACTTTGTTTAATAGAGTTGCTTGGTCATATAGAACACTGACTAAGACAAAAGCTTTTAAAGAACTGTGGGAAGCATAAGTTCAACCATAGCTCACACGGAGGTGTGAATTGGATACTGGTTAAGAGTCTCATTCTACCAAACACATTCTGCTTCTTTTATTTCGGAAGCACATCTGACTGCATAGGAACGCATACAACCCACAGTGTTATGGGGTGTATGATGCGGGATTTCCCTCTGTATCCTGTGATTATCATTAATGAATAAAGAAAAAGCTTTGGACATATAGCAGGGCAGAACTTAACTAGGCAGGGAAAACTAAACTGAACACTGGGAGCAAGAAGGGCAGAGTCAGAGAGACGGCAGGGAGCCTCCCAAGACAGATGCCGGTCAGGAACTTGTGGTAGGCCACGAGTCTCATAAAAAAAAAATAAAATATTGGAGATGGGTTAATTTTAGAGGTAAGAGCTAGTTAGCATTATGCTTAAGTAATTGGCCAAGAGGTGTTTTAAATAACATAGTTTCTGTGTGATTATTTCAGGGCTAAATGGCCAGGAACCAACAAGTGGACTCTCTTCATACTACAGGTGTAAATTACAATGTTAAAATCATCTCCACTGTTCGTCATCATCTCCCTCTAAATTAAGCTATTATTCCCATCAGAATCACTAAAGAGAAAAGTATGTGCTGTTTGCCAAGTAAATTAAATATAATAAACAGTACTAAATAAAACCCATTTGATGACCAAAGAGATGACAGAATCTAAGCCATGAATTAAAGACAAGATCAAATGTTGTTCCCAAACAGTATCATAGCTTCTTGTCTGCTAAGGTCAAGCATAAATATGAAGCAGGCAAACCTAGTAAAATCTCATTAATAGGGTCAGCATGTAAAGGGCAGATGTCAAAAATACAATAATTAGCCTTCATTATCACAGAAATTGATGTCAAATTTCATAATTTTATGATAGCAACTAATGTTTCATGTGACATACACAGAGAAAACTGATCTTAATACAGAGAGAGGGGATGCGGAGAGGGGATGTGATAAAAATTATGTTGAAATAATTTCAGTGAACTTAACTCTGAGCCAACATGTTTTATACATGTTCTACTCAGACACAGTTGTGGAAACAGATGTCAAATATTACAGCTAATTGCACTGTAAGTGTGCAAATTTCCTTGATATGACTGAGACAGCCAAGATCTCATACTCTAACGAGTCAGGAAATTCAGGACCAGGTGCATTTCTTACTTTCATGAAAGAACAGGTTTCTATGAAGAGAGACAGTTGGCAATCCGTTGAATGGAAGCTTTTAATTGGGAAGCTATTCAAACAATGATCTCTGAAACCATTGGGGTTTTATCTATACATTTTGGCAATGGGCACGTAAACCAAAAAATTCACTAGACGTATAATACCTGATAAAGACGCTCTATCTAGGAAAAGATGCCCATATTATGTAAGACAGACTGAAAAATCAGATATATGAGAGTATGTTTATGAATATAAGTGTGTGTGTGTGTGTGTGTGTGTGTGTGTGTGTGTGTGTGTGTGTGTGTGTAATGGGAGTGGGGCTGACACAAAGACTGTACAGACTCCTTGAATATCTTCTGAAGACAGATGAAAAAGCTGAGGTCTGCCCTGGGGACCTGTCTTGGGATATAGGAGTCCTTCCTTCATGATAGTGAGGAACTGAGTTTGGATTCCCAGAACCCATGTAAAAAGCCAAGCATAGCTATGCATTTGTCAGTAATCTCAGCACTGTCAGTGGGTAGGGAAGAGGCAAGAGAATCACTCAGTCTTTTTTCCCACCACTTTATATTCAAATTTAGTGAGCAACCCTGGTTCAAAAGAATGAGGTGGAGAGTGAGAAAACAAGATAGCTGACATTCTCCCCTGGCTTCTGCACACACAGGTAAATATAGCATGCACAGCTATACCATAAACAGTTCACATAACCCCCCAAAGTACAGTGTCTTTGTTATATATGAGAAAATCACACCTCTTTTAGCTTGAGCATTTATTAAATGTTTGATTCTAACAGCCTTTTGTATCATGACAGCTGACTGGTATGCTGTGCCCATAGTGTGAGCCATGGCTATCTTTAAGGGTGTGATAAGACACTTGCCATAGGATCTTGACCGTGCTTCATGATGATGCCAATACCTCTCAAGAGCTCTAGAATGAGGAAGGAGAAGCAATCAGAAGGCTATTGAATTCACCTATCATAACTAGATGAAACCAATATATCAATTTACTATATGTGGTTAAACTATGAAATGTTGTAAGACTGAGTCTACCCTACCCTTTCTTCAGGTCCTATGACTTTTTAAGTCATAGGCTGATTCTCTTATAGCTTCTGTTGACCTGATGATTTGAAGTCAAACTTATGAACAATTAATCTTTACTTTTTACTTATGTATTCATTTACTTATCTTGTTGTGTGACAGGGAGTCATTGTAGGTCCGAGGCTAGGCTCAAATTGAGGATTCCCATGTCTCAGCTTCCTTATTTCTAAGGTTTCAGGTGTGTGTCACTAAACCCAGCTTTTTCATTGTGTTCTCTATAAATATTTCCATGTGACATGTTGACAGAGGCTTACAGTTAACAAAAGGACAAAAATCTACAAATACTATATATCAAGTCTTACAAAGAGAAGCCAGGTATAGTCACCCATGCCAACAATCCTCATACTCAGGAGAGAATGAAGCAGGAGAATTGTCACAAGTATGTGGCCAGTCTAAGTTACCAGTCAGCTAGGCTAGAGAGTAAAACCCTATCTCAACAACAGGGCAAAATAAAGCAAATCAAGATAATAAGGGAGACTTAGATATTTAAAGAAAATAATATTGGTAAGCAAAAGTTCCCGTGCTTTAAAAAAGTCCCTCAGCTTTAGGGGTAAATACCCCAAACATATAAGGAACTTATAATGCAAAATTTGAATGGTAGAGTAAATCTTGATGATAATTGGCTAATACACTAACCTGATAGACAACAGAGTAAGAGAATGATTCATTCAGAATTTAAAGATTTCTTTTTAGTTGGATGGGAGAAAGCAAACATACAGAAAGACAGTTTCTCTATTTCCTATAAGTAATATGACCTTATCAGAATGATATTATCAGGAAACCCTGCAGTTTTGATGAACCCTAGAATCATAATGTTCATGACAAACTGGAAATACATTTTTAATAAGTTATTTTACAAATAGTAAGCAATCAAATAAAAATAGTGTTCCATGAGCTAGAAGCCAGAACGTATGCTTTTTCATTTCTACCTGTGACACAGTATTTCCCTTATTTTTACATGTTGTTATTGTCTTGAGTAATGCAACATCTGAATCAAACTTAAGAAAGTAGAGTTCTTCCTATCTGGTGAGAGCCCATGCATGAAGGAGAGCCAGCTTGTGCCACATGGCTATAGGGGGTCAGGCTGAGTCTTTCCAGCTTTGCTTCAAGGCCTTGAATGAGTGCCAAGGGGGTTGGGTTGGAGGGCAATTTGCTTCTCCCAATCCAGTTTCTGACCCGATTTCAGAAAGTTGGCTTGCACGCAGAGACATGGAGCTTTGTCAGGTTGGTCTCTTGAAGACAGAAACCCTACAGTGTTCTGGCTTGCTCTGCGTAGTGTTTTGTACTCAATGTCCAGGGTCAGGTTGTTTCTTTTTCTGACTACTGAGGCAGAGGTTGGACTTTCTAGCCTCTGAGGAGGTATCTTTAATGAGCCCGCTTCCCCTGGGAAAGAGAGGAAAGGACAATGTGGCCTGAATGTTTATTAGCCAGAACTTGAGAACGCCAAACCCGAATCCAGTCCATTCTGTCACAGCTGCAGTTAATCCTGCATCACCTCCAGCCCATGGGGACTGTAAAGCGCTCCTAACGTGGCTGTCAGGCTTTGGAAATCACACGCCACATAACTCGTACTTTTATCTCCTGTTGGTTAAGGAACGTTAATGGGCAGCCGTGGCTGTGTTCCTTGAAGGCTAATGATGCTTGTTTGTCCAGCACAAAAGCTTCCTTTTCTTCCAGGAGCATACCCCCTGGGTGCTTCTTGCTCATTATTACCTCCACCAGTTCAGGACCAGACAAGACTCTCAGCTGTGCCACTTTTCACGCTTCCAAGAAAAAGCTCGCATCCAAGAAATGCCACTCTAGAGCTTTCCAGCCCATCATAATAACTGTCTTTGTTCGTCAGATCTCACATGTTGAATTATCTTCTTAAGAACTGAAAACCTTCCCTGCAAATGAATGACTTGCTTTTAAATGGGCTACTCGGCCATCTCAAAGGGTAACTAGCTACTCGAGAGTAATTCTTGATCCCTCTTCCAGCACACATTCTTCAGCCTATTAATTTTTAATGGATCTATTTCTCCTCCTCCTCTAAGAATGGACTTAACATCCCATTACTCTTTCTAGTCCAGTAAGTGCCCTGAAGCCAGTTCCTGCGCTTCCAACTCCCCCGCCTATTTTTCTCCCCTCAATTCCCACCCCATCATTCCCTCCCTTCTGAAACTAAACTCTTGAGTCTAGGGATCATCAACAAATGAATCCTTTAATCCCAGATGGTAGTTTCTGGCCTCTAGTTAACCACTGCTGAGTTATTTATTATTGAGTTTGGGTCTCTGAATTATCGTTTGTTTCTCATTTCTCCTCCCCATTCCCCATTCCTTTTCATAATTTGTTTCCCCTTTCTCAACTTTGCCGTTTTTCAGAATCTGATTCTGAAATGACAAATTTGCTGTCATTCCGCTCTTGTTCCATCATTGTCTCTATAATATGTGAAGTGTAACACATACACATGTGAATTCTTTTCTCTTTACTCCTCAAAGAATTTGTACGTCCATACTCTATGTTGGTGAATAATCCACTTCCAGTGGCTTTAATAGAGTCAGTGAGCTATGGGTACCTTCCATAACTACATTTAATAAATTGAATACTAGATGATATGTGTACTAGAAATTACACATGTTTGGGGAGAATGAAGTCTCAAATGTTGCAGTAAATTACTTAAAACACTCCAAAAGCAATTAGTTATCTGCTTATCTGGTTAGATAGGTTACAATGAGTATTTAGGGTAGTTTTTACAAGAAACAATTTTACTATTTCAAGATATGTAACCAAGTAACAGTAGTTATTTTTCGTGAGATCCAACATGTTCATCCCATTCCCTCACACTGTTAAAATGAAAGTCTGTGTAGGAATATATAAACAAAATGAATTTTAACAGTAGAGAAATGGCAGAATACATATTAGTGTACAAAGAGGAAGGATTCTATCTACTATTGTCTATGTTTTCCTTAAGCTTCATGAAAATGGCTAACATTCAAGATAGCATTTTAACCCTAAATCATTCCCTTGACTATGCCCCACTAATGGAAGCAGACCATACATCTTAAAATATATTTCATTTTATAAATTTAATCTTATAATTACTTATATTTTCAAATTTTCTAAGTAACACTATGAATATTCTATTTACAAGTTGTTATCTTAAAGTCAGCTTGATGAAAGTAAAGACGGCACTAATGACTTTACAAGGTATTTTTTTACTTCATATACATAATTTTCATTATTACTTTTAAACCTTCGTTATATATATTCATTAAACATGAAAATGTGTTACATAGAAACATTTTCTCTTTTAGTTGTTGTTCTTATTTTTTCTTTTTATTTTTTGAGTCACGGTTTCAAGTGGTCCAGCCTGCCCCTGAACTAACTTTGTAACAGAGGATGAATTTGAACTTCTGATCCTCCTACTTCTTTTTCCAAATTCTGAAATTACAGGCGTGGGCCACCAGAGCCAATTTATGCAGTGCTGGGGACTGAACCCAAGGCTGTGTACATAAAAAATAAGTACTGAGCTGTGTGCTCAGGCCCCATGAACTTGTTTCCAAACACATATATATTACAGTTGAGCAAAGCCTTCCCCATGCAGTTTGTCCCTGGAGACATGGAAAGTCTCAGACTAACTGGAAGTATCACTTCCTTTCTACATACTCAGCTCCACTGTGGAAGGACTCTGTGTGCACGTGTGCATGTACGTACATACATATTACTTTCAACATGTCAAAAAAATTGGCAAAGAAATGTGTGTTGTGTGAAATAATTAGGTGGCTGTGCCCTTTTTCGACGAGTGAGAATATCAGTGACAAATCACACATGGAATATCCTCTCTCAGTGAGACCTTCCTTGACTTTGAGAAAATTCCTTCTCAAGGTAAAGCCTTTTCCTAGAGATTATCTTCAATTAAGGATAGGCCAAGTTAGTGATAAAAGTCCATTCCACTTTGACTTAATTTGTGGCAAGCTGTTGTTGTTATTGTCTTCTGAGACAGGGTCTCCCTTTTCAGCCTGACTCACTCAGGACTCCAAATGTAGATCAGACTGTACTCAGACTGAAGCAATCCTCCTGCCTCTGCCTCCTGGAAGCTCGATTACAAACAGAAACCACCATCCACTGACTAACACTCTAAAAGACTTCCAAACCTCTAACATGCCTAGCAACACATTGCACTGATCCTATCCAATCTGAAGTTCTTCCTTCATCAGAGCTGTGCCACTGAAGGGTGCTCCCAGCCAGCCTTCTGCCCTTACTCATCCACATTGACTTTTTCCAGGGACAGAACCAGAAAATGACAGAATAATTGGTTAACTGTCTCTCTTAGTACAGGCTTGACCACACACTAACACATTAGCTAATGCCTCAAGGAAGAATAACATTTCCCCCACAAATAACTAAGACCCATTAGAATATGTTCTTGTGGGTTGTCCATTGATTTCTCTTCACACTGTAATGAAGACAACACACTAGTAAAAGATACCAGTGCGGGAGCAACCGTAAGAAAACAGAAGTAAAAATTAACATTCCAGTGTCCCAAACAGAACCCAGGCACAGGGAACATCACTAGACAAGACAATTTATGGGAGTAACAACTAATACTCAACTTTCTAGTATAAAAAACTTACAACTGAAAGCAAGTCCTAAATGACATTATAACCATTCTACAAATAAGTAAGTGTACATGTGTAATAAAGTTACGTATAATACCCAAATATGAAAGTGTATCAGAGTTAAGCTATGCTTATCCTTAGGAAAAAAGCAACTATATCCATGAAAATAATATCTTTGAAGATATTATTATCTGAAGCTCTACATAAAGGCTTTGATGTCATACTGAATCTAAAGATTTAAATCTCATCAAAATATACATATTTCCTCAGCTTAATTTTTATTGTATGATAAAATACCTTGCCACAATCAACTCAGGGAGGAATTAAAACTAAATCATCACACATACACACCAGGTCATTGCTAAAGACATTAACTTCCCGAAACGTCTTCTTCATGAGAAAGAAGAAGAAATTTGCTTTTGATGAGATAATCAATTGTCTTTTTCTTTTAATTTCAGATGTTTGGGGATAACATTTTCTTCTAAAGCTCTCCACACTGATATATATTTTAATCTACAAAATCTCTTCAACAAATAATCCTGACACTTTCTGAAGACAAGTTGGAATCTATATCCTTTCTTCTAGGCTCTAGGCAAGGGCTGGAGACTGTACTAATTACTTTTTAATGTGTTTAAACAATATCAGATATTAACACACAAGATTTTAAAATGATTTGCTGGCAACATCATTAGGCAATAAAAACATAAAAAATAAATAAACATATGCTTTAGTTATTTGTTCTTAAAAATAACATTTTAAATCAGAGAACCAAGTAAAAGCTTCAGAGACAGTTAAAATACATTTAATATTAATTATTTGATATTTAATGTTTTAGATAAAAATGTGAGAATTATGCAAAGATTTGTTTGTTATGTAGTAGGACCTGAGACTACCATAGAAATTAGGGTTTTCCTAAGAGTTCTAAAGATATTGTGCAAAATGAGTAAAATCGTATACGCACTTGTTAAAAGTATTAAAATTTGTACCTTGCCATTCTTATCACCTGTAGAATTATCATTCCCTAAAAGAACTGGGTAGATAAGGAATACAAAAAGAGAAAATCTCTAAATTATAATGAAAATCCTAAAAATGCCATTCTTGGATAGGCAGGGAAATAGAGTGTTCAATCTAGTCTTATTCCTGATTTTAGTAGAAATTTTTTGAGTTCCTTTCTCTCAATATCTATTCCACAGAGTACTTGAAGCCTTAGCAAGGGCAATAAGAAGACCGAAGGATATGAAGGACAGACACGTAGGAAAGGAAGAACTCACAGTATCTTTATTTACAGATAATATGATTTTATACATAAAAAACCCTGAAGACTCCACCAGAAAACTTCAACATCTGATAAATACTTTCATCAAAGGAGCAGGATACAAAATTGACATAAAAATTAGTACCTCCAACAGCAACAGTAATTCCAGAAAGACCAAGGAAATTAAACTCTGCTCACTTGAAGCATCAATGGGTTAAGGAAGAAAT
>NC_022028.1:36858433-36859225 GCF_000317375.1 Microtus ochrogaster | reverse complement strand
TGAGGCTACAATTACCCTGATACCCAAACCACATAAAGACATTACTAAGAAAGAAAATAACAGACCACTCTCACTCATGAACATTGATGCAAAAATACTAAATAAAATACTGGCAAATCAAATCTAAGAATACATCAGTACCATCATCCACCATGATCAAGGTGGCTTCATCCCAGAGATGCAGGGATGGTTTAACATACAAAAATCTGTCAACGTAATCCACCATATAAACAAACTGAAAAATAAAAACCACATGATCATCTCATTAGATGCCAAAAAAGCTTTTGACAAAATACAACATCACTTCATGATAAAGGTCTTGGAGAGAGCAGGGATACAGAAAACATACCTAAACATAATAAAGGCAATATACAGCAAGCCAATGGCCAACATCAAACTAAATGGAGAGAAACTGTGACCCTACTGAAATCAGGAACAAGACAAGGTTGCCCACTCTCTGCATATCTATTCAATATAATTCTTGAGGTTCTAGCAAGAGTAATAAAACAACAAAAGGAGATCAAAGGTATACAAATCGGAAAGGAAGAAGTCAAACTCTCACTGTTGGTTGATGATATGATAGTTTACATAAGCAATCCCAAAAACTCTATCAAGGAACTTCTACAACTTTTAAGCACTTTCAGTAATGTAGCAAGATACAAGATTAACTAAAAAAAAAAAAATCGGTAGCCCACCTGTACAGAGATGATCAATGGGTTGAGAAAGAAATCAGAGAAACATCACTCTTCACAATAGCCACAGATAGCATAAAATATCTCAGAGTAGCCCTAA
>NC_022028.1:36836232-36857998 GCF_000317375.1 Microtus ochrogaster | reverse complement strand
TGCTGGAATAACTGGATATCAACATGTAAAAGAATGAAAACAGATCCATATCTATCACAATGCACAAAACTCAAGTTCAAATGGATCAAAGACCTCACCATAAATCCAAGCACACTGAACCTCACAGAAGAGGAAAGTGGGAAGTACACTTGAATGCACTGGCACAGGAGACCCCTTTCTAAATATAACCCCAGTAGCACAGACACTGAGAGAAACAATTAATAAATGGGACCTCCTTAAACTGAAAAGCTTCTGTAAAACAAAGGACACAGTCAACAAGACAACCCCACATCCAAAAGAGGACTGATCTCCAAATAAAAAGAACTCAAGAAATAGGTCATCAAAAGAATAAATAATCCAATAAAAAGGGGGGTACATACCTAAAAAGAGAACTCTTAACAGAGGAAACTAAAATGGCTGAAAGATACTTAAGGAAATGCTCGATATCTTTGGCCATAAGAGAAATGCAAATCAAAGCAACTCTGAGATTCCATCTTACACCTGTAACAATGGACAAGATTAAAAAAAAAAGCTGATTACAACTTATGCTGGAGAGGATGTGGGGTAAATGGAACACTCCTGCATTGCTGGTGGGAGTGCAAACTGGTATAGCACCTTTGGATATTGTAAGGCGATTTCTCAGACTTGGAAAAAACAGCAATACTACCTTTGGGTATATACCCAAAGGATGCTCAACTGTGCCACAAAGACATGTGCTCAACTATGTTCATAGCAGCATTGTTTGTCATAGCCAGAACCTGGTAACAACCTAAATGCCCCTTGGCCAAAGAATGGATAAGGAAAATGTGATACGTTTACACAATGGAGTACTAGACAGCAGGAGAAAATAATGACATCTTGAATTTTGCAGGCAAGTGAATAGAGCTAGAAAACATGATTTTGAGTGAGGTAACTCAGATAAAGAAAGACAATTATCATATTTACTCACTCATAAGTGGTTTTTAAACATAAAATAAAAAAAGCCAGCCCAGAAATCACTGTCCCAGAGAACCCAAACAACAATGAGGACCCTAAGAGAGACATACATAGATCTAATCTACATGGGAAGTAAAAAAAGACAAGATCTCCTCAGTAAACTGAGAGCATGGGGATCATGGGAGAAGGTTAAAGGGAAGCAGAGAAAATTGTATAACTCAATAAAATCAATAACAAAATCAGCATCCTTTTTATATACAGATGACAGACTGAGAAGAGATGAGAAAACAATACCTTTCACCATAACCTCAAGAAAATATGCTGGAATAACTAAGCAAGCAAGTGGAAAAACTGATATTACAAACACTTTAAGACAATACAGGAAAAAATTAAAGACAGCAAAAAATAAAAAAGATCTCCTATGCTCATGGATAGTTAGGGTTAGTACTGTGAAAATGGCCATCTTATCAAAGGCAATCTATAGATGTATTAACATTTGATCCAAAATCCAACACAGTTCCTCATATTGGCATGATTGACATGTTGATCAACGCAATTTAACTGAAGACCCATCTATCTACACACCTACCAACAAACCCTATTATTCTATAAGAGGAACAAAGAAATAAAATAATACCTATTGACATATTGATATACCCATAGGTCAGTGCAAGAGATGGGAATTAACAAAGAGACATAAAACCAGACAGTGAGAGACTTTATAGAGCTCGCTGTTCTAAATAGGATGTCTTCATCAAAATCCCCCTTCAAGGCTCTGGGGTCTATTTGGAAGAAGAGGTGGAAAGATCATAGGAGTCAGAAGTGGTAGATAACTACAAGGAAACAATCTCCAGACACAAAGAACTAATGTTCATATGAACTCATAAAAACTATAATCATACACACAAGACCTGAATAGATTCAAGTCAGAAGGAATCGCATCACTAAGAGGTAAAGTAGACATTAGGTTCCAACTCTAACCAAGAAGATGCTTCCAGTTGATATTCACTGACAAAGGAAAAGTGGTTTTCTCCAATTCAGTCTCACTGGATAGATCAATCACACTAAAGCACAGGTCCCATACACAGGGGTCAGCACAACATACACTCAAACACACACACACACACACACACACACACACACCAAACCCAACATGTTTTTTTTTTACTTTGTATTTCACTTTGTTTTGGCATTCTTTTGACTTATTTGATTTTCTCTTCTTTGATTTTAATTTTTGCACATTTGTGGGTTTCATGAAAAAGAAAGAACATAAAGTTGGGTGGGTAGGGAGGTGGGGAAGAAATAATGAAGCGGAAAGCCTGATAAAAACATATATTATGAAAATAATTCCTTAAATATATCTACAAAACAGAAAAATGCCAACTCTAGGATGAGACTCAAAAAATGTACTTCCCATGAAAGAGGGATTTGGAAGGTATGGACCTTGAACAGAAGACAACTCACAATTTAATTTCCAGTCTCCCAATTCTACACATAAGATATGACAATAGTCAAGAAAGTAGCTATTTTTCTATTATTCCTCAGGTCAGGGTTATCTAAACAAATTTGTTGAGGGAGCAGCACCCAGCCACCCACATGGCTAGCTTATGCCCCGAAATAATTCCACAGAAACTGTATTCTTTTAAACACTGCCTGGCCCATTAGTTTCAGCCTCTTAACCCATTTCTAATAATCTATGTAGCACCACGAGGTGGCTTACCAGGAAAGATCTTAACCTGCGTCTGTCTGGAGCGGGAGAACCATGGCGACTCCTGACTCTGCTTCTTTCTCCCAGCATTCTTTCAGTCTATTCCGCCTACCTAATTCTCTGTCCTCTTAAAGGGCCAAGGCATTCTCTTTATTTAATCCATGAAATCAACACAAAACAGCGGACTCCCACATCACACATTCTCCCATATACAATTTAAACTGTAAGACCCTGGGATATTACACAACAGAAATCCTCATTTCTTTTAGAAAAGTCAGTAATAAAGAGTCTGATGTTTTAACAGACATACATAAACACACACATACATATACACACACAATCAGATATCAAATTTTACATTCCTTCCACCCAGAATATGTGAACAAGTTGTTCAGACAGTATATAAAATCATCCACAGAAAATCCACAGATCCAGTAGAGAATTATTTGTCCTGCACACCAGTTGTGCACAACGTTGCCGGGTCTGAATTGCTGCCAAGATATCTGGTAATAACATGTCTCCATTTTCCAATTTGCTAGCACCCACTTAACCTACCAGTGCTACCCCGTGTATGTAACTGTAATTCAAACCCCACCATGCTTACCTGAGCTCAACTCTTCTATTGACTTGAAACATTTCCAGAGAGGATAATGAATATAAATGCCTGCCATTTTCAAAAGTACATACAGTAAGTACTCCTGAAATTCTTTGAAAGTCCACATTCAGCGGTAAGCTCCTCTGAGTACAGGTTAGAAAGTAAAACAAAAACAAATTCCACATGCTGCTGTGTACTTTTTATTATTTCTGCAATGGCAGATTGCAGCATTTCTCCTTTAACTTAAAAAAACTTTATAACTGTTTTAAAGTACAATCAACAAATTAAGAATATTTCAGTGACCAAGAGAAACTGAGATTGTCACTTAAGATATAACTCTATGCAGGCATTGCACTGCTTTCAACAATGCCACTGTCTCAAGGACAACAACAGAAATTTTAACATTTTTATTTTTGCCTGGGACTTTGGGGGTGGGGGTGAAGGTAAAATAGAAACTTGAGAAACACAATAGGACTATGTAGAAAAACACATACATTTAGATCTCTAGTCTGCTAAAGCCACCATCTTTTATGGGGTGAAATGGGTGAAAATCAAGTATCTTAGAGCACTCTCTGAACCATTTCGGGTGGACTGGATGGGTTCTCTTCGTACAGACTAAGCATTTGGAGCATAAGCATAACTGCTGCATGGTTGAGAGCCTTGTTCCTCACACACTGGAATCCCCACTGACGTGAAACATGTTGGCAGAATCTGGTTTGGAGGGATAAGGCTATCACAGAATATGTTCTTGTCAATTCCAATGCAGAGTGATCGGTTACATTTCTGATTGAAGTAGCAGAAACTCTCTGAAAAATAACCTTGTTAATAATCTCAGTTAATAAACACAGCCATGGCAGAAACACAGAAGTTCCAAGAAAGACTGCATGCCACGTTGCCATCTCAAGCCCTGCAGCAGATACACTTAGGAGGATTTGAAATCTCAGAGAAACAACAACGATAAAATATTACTGAGAAAAATGACATGACTACACGTTCCTCTATGAAAAGTCCCAGGCTCGGTGGAGAGTGAACAAAAGCGACCAAGGATAAGGAGATTAGCACTGACCTAACAGTGGACACACTCAGCTTCTGTTTAGTAAAAGAAAGGATGGATGTGAGAAACTAAGATAAACATGAATGTGTGTGTGCCATAAGCCAGGAGAGTTGAGTGTACATCAACTGTTTGCCTGTTTATCCAGCTAAAAAACATATCTTAAACATTTATTACATGCCTTCTGCTTTAAAAAAAAATTTTGATGTCCAGAATGAGAAACCTATAGAAACAAATAAACAAAATCAAATTAAAATAAAGAACATCACAAGTCATGATTTTCTAAAATACTTTGGGAACATTCTGGTTGGATTTATGAAATAGCTATAACCGAAGGGAAGAGACTATGGAAGCCTTCATCATTTAGTGAACATTTGAACAATTCTGAAGAACCATGAAGTCATAGAGAGCTTTTACTTTTTAATAAAAGTATATGATGTGCTACAAACCCATGGTGGAATGATCATAAACTTAAAGAAGCACAGAGAAATTGCATGCCTGGGGTTTGGAAAACTAATTGCACAAGCAATTACCACACCTATAGGTGAAATCACCCTGTACAACTTTGGGGTAGCTAACACTATAAAGGTTGAAAGAGTCTTCGTATGATATGATTCCTCTCTGCCCCTTTACCTCCATGCTTTTGCTGCCATGTGCCTGTGGTTATGAATCCCCCCGGGGCCTAACAGTTCTCTACCAGTGGGTTTCAACTCCAGCTCCTCATTAGAGCCACCAGAACTTTTACAAAGGATTCCAGCTCGGGCCATTCCCCTAGGTTTCTGATTCAATAGGTCCAGGGTAGGAGCCTCTGAGCTTCCAACAGTGACATGTGCCTTTCAAAAGAACACCAGGAAAAGCACTCTGCAGGCACCCATTCTGGTTCGCCATCACAAATGTGTTTTTGACAAGATTAAACAGACATCAAAAAGGAATAATTAATGCCATGGAGTTCCAAACCAACTCAGAACTTCAAGACACAAATATCCGCACATAAAAGAGATATTTTTTCAAGAGAGTTTTGTGAATTCCAACCCTGATTTTTTTTTAAATGGATGTATGAATGCTGCCTAAAGATCTGAGACAAGTGATAATTTATGTGAACAGTAATGGAAAGCCACTGAAAAGAATTCAAGAGAACACTTACTGACTATTAAGACACATACACTGTGGGTCCATCTAGGGACATCCAAGAAAATTGACTGGGGAAAAGACAAAGACGATCCCTGGCCTATTTGTTCAGGAAGCCAGTAAATGTTGGATAAAGACCATTTACTGAGAGGTAACCAGAGAAAAAGTTGAGAACAGGCAGTGTTGTTAGAAAGGAACACATGTTCTTCCCTAGGCATACTGACTACAGGTTACACATGTAACACAGCAGGGCACATACAGAGAGGAAATTCAAGATAAGGTGATTTCAAATGGGATTATGCATTGGGATCTATCTTCATATAGCTAAGTTTTTTAATCAAATGAGACAGAAGTATTTCCACAAGTTCAAACTCAGGCTGGGCTACGCAGAAAGATACTGTATCCATGAGTCATAAAACTAACAATATAATTTTAAGATAATTAGAAACAAAAATCAATAAGCTCCTAGCAGGGTTCAGGAAGACAAAAGTTCACGTAAAATTAGAAATGGAAGCAAGCACACAGCAACTGAGACCTCAGATCCGAAAGAGATTAAGTTTGACAAGTAAGAATGACTATGATGACAAGCAAGACGAGCTGGACAATGTAGGAACTTGAGTACATTGTAAAAACAAGCACAATCTGACAATCACAAAATAGAAAAGTCTGAACAAGTCAATAATGATGAGGATTTGAATCAGTAACAAAGGCCTTTCATGAAAGGGTCCTTAATCCTACCAACCAATAAATTGAGAACTGAGACATGTCGCTCTCAAAGGCTTCCTAACGAAATTTGAGACTTCATTTTGCAAGGTCAGCTTTGCCCTAATACTGAAAACATAGATGGGCACTACATAAAATGGAAAATATAGGTCAGTATACCAGATTAATACAATTCTAAAATTCCTGAAGAAGCTGACTGGTCACCACTGGCCACTCAAAAAGCTGCTGAAAGTAATAAATGGATTCGGTAAGGTTGTAGACAACAAATCTACAATTAAAGTCAGTAATAATTCTATATTTTAAGCAATAAATTATCCAAAAGTAAAGCCATTATCTAATCTATAGTAAATACTACAAAAATGAAACATGTAGGAATGTGTTTTCTCAAAATGGTAAGTACACACTGAAAATTGTGAAGCATTCATGTAAGAAATAAAATTAAACAAAAATGTGCTCAGGAGAGATGTGTCTGTGGGTAAAGTGGATAATGGCCTTGCAGAGGACCACAGAACCTACACTGGAACCACCTGAAAGTCCAGATCCAGGGGCTTGAGTGCCATCTTCCAGCCTCCGTATTAATTAAAAATAAAATAAAATCTTTAAAAATAGAATACTACAAGACTATATGGGAACATATGATGTGCTTGTGAACAGAAGGAACAACAATAATGTAAAATTCTCTAAATGATACGCAGACTCAATGCTGTCCCTATTAAAATCCCATTGTCTCTTTTTCCAGTAACAGACAAAAATAATTAAATTCATATATATTTAACAAAAACACCTAAATAACAAAATCAGTCTTTATGCGAAGAAGTATAAAACTGGAGGCATTACACTCTGACTTCAAAACACATCCAAAGCTATAGTAACTAATTAGCATGGCAGGTATAACAGACATAGAGATATTGCAGGAGAATAGTGAACTCATACGTAATCCACATATTAAGGTGATGGTGCTGAGAAACAGATCAATATGCAGAAGAGAATTCACCTTTGCATTATACCACATACAAGCACCACTCCAAGTGAGCTGAAAGATACATATTAGAACTCCAGCCATTAAACAGTTGGTGTAATAATGACGAGCTGTAACCCCCAAAGCACTGGGAACAAAAACAAAAATGAATGAATGCATGAATGAATGAATGAATGAATGAGAATGAATAAAATGTCTCCTGAACAGTCAAGGAAGTAATCAACAATGTGAAGCTACAAGCTAGAGCACGGAGGAAATACTTGCAAACCACATGTGCTTTAGGAAGTCAACAGCCAGTGCACAAGAACTCAACAGACAGGCAGACGGCAGCCTGATTTAAACATGAGAAAGAACCTGAATAGACCTTCGCAAAAGAAGGCATAAGAATGACCACACATATATGGAAATTGTTTAACATCATCCTAATCATCTAATCACCAGACAAATGCCAATAAAATAGGGACCACAACTTGAAGTCACTTCATACAGGCTAGGATGGCTAACACCAGATGGAATATTGGCATTGGCATGGATGTGGGGAATCAGCATTTCCTATGTGCCCTTCGTGCCGGCTTAAATGTATACAGCCATATGGAAGGCAGTATGGACTTTCCTGAATAAATGTCATCGCTACCAATCAATGCTACTCCTGAGGGTATTCTGCCTACATACTGCTTCAGTGCAGAAACACTCGGAGAAGACCTAATACTTCAAAAAGGGTTAGAGTTAATATCATGCAGCTTTATGGAGCGGGACCAAAACAAACACACAGAAGCTGCCTGGAGGCAGATTTCATCAGGAATCTATGACTGCACATGCCCTGGCTACTGCGATGAAGAGTGGAGGCTAGGGAGGGCCTTTGGGGCCAGAGTTGAAACCCAAGTGTAGAGAAGACAGATCAGCACCCTGAGCTTTAGCTCAGGTACCATTCCGACACTGAAGGTCACCCTTATGTGTGCCTTTTGTCAGCTCACAGTCAACATCCATGCTTTTATTTTTCCCTCAGAGGAAGAATGTTGGCAGATAGATAAAGCATTTGGATCGGTATTACAATGATACTTGGAAGGAGCAGACAGAAAAGTGATGCCAAGATTGCTAGACCAGGCAGTCCAATGCTTCAGGGGCCCTGAGTTCAGATGTGGATTGGCAGGGAGAGAGAGAGAGAGAGAGAGAGAGAGAGAGAGAGAGAGAGAGAGAAATTGTCTGTGCTTATAAATTAACACCTTCCAAGGGCAAGTAAACTAACTTTAGACAATGCTAAAAACTATTTCCTGGAGAAAAGAAACAGCAGTGTGGCGATATCAATGGATAATAAATAATTCTTCTGCAATACTTCACTACCCTGAGGGTTTGTGGAAAGGACTCAGGGAAGAAATGCTGGTGCTATTCCTTTGGCTGAGCTTGATGGCTCCGAGATAGTGCCAGCTTTAATAAGACGTTGCTTTGTCTTACCCTTAGGAGGGCAGCATGAAGGAGGCACACGTAGGGATGTCTCTGCCAGGATCAACTGCCAAGGGGAGCCTGGGCTGCTCTATTTGGCAATTTTTAGCCTTGATACATATTTCAGCTTTATTGAAAAGACTAATATTTCCAAAAGTTCTAGGTGCTGGATTTTGAGAGTTGAGCCTAGTCTTCCTTCGAGAGCTTCTCTGCTTTTCAACCTGTATGAGCTTTACTGTTCTGCTTCTGGCTCTTTAATGAGATAGAACTTGGTTGTTGTTTCTCTGATTGTTTTCAATAGAATGCCACAATTTAAAATATTACCAAAGGATGTAGCTGTGAGAGAAACAGCAGAGAAGATCACTGTCATCTACTCATTTAGCGGAGATTAATATCCATTATATATAAAGAACCCAAAAACTTATCTATAAAACATAAAAATCAAATCAATAAATGAGCAAATAAAATAACCTGACACGTCTCACAAGTACAGATGCATAAATATATAAAAGTGTGTTCAACAGCCTTGGTCATCAGGGAAATGCAAATCAAAGCTATATTGAGATTCAATCTCAGACAGTCAAAATGATCACTATCAAGAACCAACAAGTGCCAGCAAGTACGTGGGCAGAGCAAAACAAACTGATCAGAATGTAAGTTAATACATATACATGTATTATGGAAATCAGTAGGAAGCTTCCTAAGAAGCCCCCTCTCTCAATATATGTGTGTATATATGTGTGTATGTATATATATATCAACATCAGCATACAATAAAGATACCTGCAAAAGGAGCCTATTGTGAAATTTTCACAATAGTCAAGAAATGGAATTACCGTAAGTGACCAGCCATCAATGAACAGAAAATATGATGTGATGTGATATGTATGTATATGCATGTTTATGTATGTGTGTATACATCTACATGTATAATAGAGCATTATTCAGCTTAAGAAAGGGGAAAATGTTGCTTTCAGGGAAGTGGATAATAGTAAGGAGTATCAGGTTGAGTGAAGTAAGCCAGACTCTGACACTTATTGTATGTTTTATGCATATGTGGAATATAGATTGCTTTATTTTTATAGGAGGTATAATGCTAGAACTAAGAATACTGAAAAAAGGGGAAAAACTAAAGGGGGAAAATGAGAAAAAGAGGTTTAAGTCAGTTAAATATGATCAAATGACACATGCAGATATAGAAATATAACAAACCCCATTGTTTTATAAATATCATATGTACTAATTATCTTAATATATTGTTTCTGAGATTATAATTACATTTCTCACTTCCTTTTTCACCCTTCAAGCCCTCCCACATACCCCTACCTGCTCTCCTTTAAATTTATTATCTTTTTGTTACTAATTGTTGTTGTGTGTATACCTCATATGAATATACATATATTCCTAAATGTAAACTGTTCAGTTCACATGTTATTTGTACATATATT
Organism: Microtus ochrogaster; assembly: GCF_000317375.1. Taxonomy (NCBI): domain Eukaryota; kingdom Metazoa; phylum Chordata; class Mammalia; order Rodentia; family Cricetidae; genus Microtus; species Microtus ochrogaster. The sequence goes on along the minus strand of NC_022028.1, from coordinate 36,847,990 downwards.
TTCATGACTGACCATTTGTTACAGGATTGCCAGTTGCCAATACCAGACATGACAAGCCCTCTTTAGAGCTGCTGGCTGTCCAAGAGACTCCCAAAACAACCTACAGCCCACTGCTGTTGCCTGTGATTATCCCCCAGAGGTGGAGAGTAAGCACTTATTGATGAAGATGCCATGAACTGCAGAAACAGAAGCCAGAAAACTTTGAGCTGAAATTGACCTTAATGCCCCTCCCCCCCCAAGAAATAGCTTTTATGGTCCAGAATGCACCATTCAAGCTTCGAAAGGAGGCAGGCAACCAACAGTCATATCCAGTTGTAACACCAAAAAAAAAAAAAAAAACAATGTCTGGCACGGCATGATAACCCTCTTAAGTGCAGTAGTGGCACACATACCTTTATAGTAACCAACAGCTCTATAGTTGGGCATGCTGATTAAGATGGAAACAATGCCTAGGATTGGAAATCTAGATAAGAACTCAGTCCTAGAGAAGTCCTATTCTTGGAGGAGAACCCACAACTGCCAATTTATTTAATCAGCATATTCCCTAACAACAATCTTTAAATGTGAAGTCAAATATTGTCTGAATAGGAGATTCTGAAAATTAAACAGAAATTTAAGACACATGGTAGTCAAAATCATGACACTTAAAAACTTAATCTTATTTTGAGAGAAAACTGATCTTATTGAGCCATCAGAGGAAAATTCTCCTTCCATTAAAACGAACACACAAAAGCCAAATTTATGTTAGATGTTCATTTTATGTAAAGCTAGTGAGTCAGGCATAGTTCAGTATCTGAAGTTTAACACACAGCTGGATTAAATATTGGGGAGTGAACAGATGTGACCAAAGAAAGGTAGCTAGACTGACTCATTCATTATTGTCTCTCACACTGAACTTCACACACAATATCCAAAACAATCTTTATTGCCTACCTACAGCAAACTCTGTATTCTGCTGAAAACTAGGGCTGTTGCACTGTGAAACAAATTTTCACCCTTCATGGAATTTGCATTTTTGTTAGAAAGACAAAATTATTAAGAAAACGAATGAAGAAAATACATATGAATTTCAATTTCAGGCAGAAATACTCCAAAAACTCTTAATGCAAGATAATATACAGAGTTATGAAGGATGAACTTATTGAAGGAAGGGCACAGGGTGTGCAGAATGGAACGATACAATAAGATATCTGATAGAGAAAATGGTTTCCAAACTTAGTAGCTAAAATATTGGCTTCCATTATATTTTCTCACTGGTCTTTGGCAGAAAATTGGAACTTGTTAAATGTGTAATGACATTTAAAATGTATAGCAATTGGGTGCTATGGTCTGGGTGTTTCTATCCTCCGAAAACTATTTTGTTGAAATCTTCAATGGACTGCACTTACTCATGTCATGAGTCAGCATGAACTCTTCCTTTCATAAGCTGTCTTTGCCAAGAATCTTTTTCAGAGGAATGTAAAAGCTAAGTACAATATTCACATAACTAGTGAGTGGTCACAGGTGCTAAGAATGCAGAGAGATTTTATCCCCTTTCTTCCAAGTTATGTATTGGAAATGCATAGTTTTAGTCTCCTTTGTATCCACCCGAATACTATTTGATGCACTTTTAATTGAGAGTTCTCTGATTCCGCAATCAGTGGGGACAGTCTAACTTATAACATGTTACCAACTTATGGCAAAAATGCAAACCTATGGGAAATTCATAGCTCCTAGAGACAAGTTTTATACATTTTCCATCACTATGATAGCACAGCAAAGCTATGGAATTGAAGCCATGTGAGAAAAACCATTGGTCAGTGTACTTTCTTGAATATGTATTGAAAAGAAGAGCTCTGCTAAAAGAATATAAAACACGGATAAAATTATTCTAAATTAGGAGTTCATATGGGTCATTTTTATGACATGAACCACAGTCTAGTTTTATGACATTGGTTTTTATTAAGTACGATATAAGAAATGGCCACATGAAGATTTTTCTTCTATAAAACAGTTACTGTGGATTTTATTATTCTGTTCGGTGTTCCTTATGCAATAGTTCAAGCTCTAATTTTTTCTTAGTTCAGAACTAAGGTAGTATAGACAGAAAATGATTCTTAGGATAGTAGGAAAAAAGAGACATAAATGCAAGGATTTACTGTTAACTTAAAAACTATTTGAGCTTGATAGAGCAAATTCTGCTGGCCTCCAGGCCTTTGCCTGAATAACTGGAGGACAGAACACATAAACCACAGATTAGATAATAGTGATATATAATCTCTAGCATCTGTTTGATTGGATTAGGAAGTATACAGGGCATTAGTCTGGCCTAGCTTTCGGTGTCTATGTGAGGGCAATCACAAGGATGACTAACAGGCACATAGAGCTTCAGTGAGCATGAGTGTCACCTTCAAAAGGGTAAAGGAGAAAAAAAAAAACAACTGAGAACTGGTATTCACATCTGTTTTTTGATCTACCAAGATGTGGTCAACCTCCTGCCACTCCAGACAGGAGCTGATCTTGTCACCTTGCCTTTCTTTTTCTTTGTTGCCAGTTGGGCATTTGGTCCCAGCACCCTGGGTTAGAAAGCAAGACCACCTGAAAATCTGAATTAAGTAAAAGAAAACCCCAACAAGGACTACGTATGCACCCATTTCTTCTCTACTTCTTATAATTTAGGATTCTGTTTGATGTTAAATCCTTTGAGTGACATAGATACCACATACGACATTTTTAGAAGTGGATTGTGGCTCTGAGGTGATAAAACTGCAGGAATAAGACAGCCATATTGATAACAAAATGTAGTCATCCCCATAATCCCGGGTGTAAAATCAGGTTCTATTTTTTGTGTTTACTGTTTTTTCTTTGTCCTCTATTATATTATATCTAGCATGCCCCTAATGGCCCATATGCTATCTAGACGCCCTGGGACCATTTAAGAATACCCCTCTGGGAAGTGCTTAGATCATTGTGCCCTTGAACTCTCAGTGATTTTAATGAAAAAAAAAAGTCATAACATGTGTATGGCATTGGTGCTGCTGTTAGTGGAGGTACTGGAACCTTTAGGAAGTGCACCATTGCTGCAGGAGTATGTTATAAAGGTGAGCGTCTATAGCATTGCCCCATCTTCTGAACCTCAGTTTCTTCTATGAGGATAAAATTGTGGTCAGGAAACTTCTTGCCTCTGTAACCTGCTGCAGTTCCTTCCACAGCATTTCAGATGCTAACCCTTTTAAATCATAAGCTAAGATAAACCCTTCGTTCCATAAATTGCTTTTAGTTATAATTTTTCATCAGCACAACAGCAATAACAACAACAACAAAGTAACTAATACTCTAGCTAAGAGGATTGTGGAGTCCTACCTAGTGTGTTTTCCCCACCTGTCTTCTGTATGGAGAGGTAAATGTTTTCGCTCCAACACACACCCACCAAGATGGAATATTTTGCCACAGTCCTGAAACCATGAGACTAATCATAGACTAGAACCTCTAGAATATAATCCAAAACCAACCCTTTAATGTACAAACTAATTATCTGAGGTATTTAATGGCAGTGATGGAAATTTAATATTAAATTGTTGCCAAACACTTCTTCAACATATTAACCATAAACAACTTCAAATGTAAATCTCAAGTCTCCGTGTGTGGCTCAAACTCTGTATTTATACTGGACACCCCAACTCTGCAAAGAGATTTGAATCCAAAAGGAAACTTAAATTCTTGATTCTCTTTAGCAAAGGGACTTGTCTTTGCATCCTCCTGCTTCACTTAGTTGCAGGCACTGGGCTCCAATGCCAAGGGCAATGCATTTAAAACCAGTAGAGATCCCATGACAGCACATCTAAGATCTGCACAAGATCAATTCGTGCAACACTCCAGCACTGAAAGAAGGACACGGGCACAGAGTCCTCTACAAACCAAGAAGGTATTTGCAACTGATCCCAAATAGGAGAGGGAAAATCAGTTTTCTACAATGAAGGATTACTGGGTATATATCAATATCACTCCAGGGCAGGCTCCATTGCCCAGAAGCAGCTAGCCAAAGCAAAACAGACTCCATGTTTTTTGTGTGCATTTGCCCTTACCAATAACCCAACAATGCTTGGCAGTGTGCTCCAAAATATATCCAGCATGCATTGCTTTCTCTTCTGTGTACTCATGCTCCAATCTGAAATACCAAGCTTCTCACCTGATTGCCATACCACCTTAATAAGTCTGTCCTTTTCCTGGAGTCATCTGTGCCTAGGAAATCCCTCCTAATTGACAAAGTTATCAATTCGCAAAATAAGAACAAACTAATGTTGACGGAGGCCACATGTTCGTTCCTAGATGCCCAGAACCAAAATAATCACCCAGAAATTATATGAATTACAATAGTTTGGCCAATAGCTTAAGCGTTTTTCTGGCTAACTCCTATATCCCAAACTAGCCTGTCTCCATTAATCTGTTTATCACCACATGGCTGTGGCTAACTGGGAAAAGTTCCATGCAACACAGCAGGGCTACATGGTGTCTCCTGATTCTACCTACTCTCTCTATATAGCTGTTTCAACCTGGCTCTACTGTCAAGCCATTGGCCAATAGCAGCTTCTTTATTCATTAACCAATAAAAGCAACACATATATAGAAGGACTTCCCACACCAAACTAAGTCACTCATTTACTTCATTTTATCAGTGTCTGTCTGTCCCTTTCATTTTAAAAAGTAAAAATTCATCTTAATAATAGTATAGCAAGTTCCAAATGGTGCTGCTTATTCTACTTGACCCAAGCCTTTTTTTTTAGCCTTTGTCTCTCCTGTCAATAGTCCCAGATACTCCTTCCATACGCAAAGTGTATATGCTTACTATCTTTCTAACCAGAAAGTGCTTGTCTCAAATAGCTATAAATAACGTATTTTGAACCCCTTCAGCTTCTGAATCAAACATTAGTCATCTTCTTGGACCTTCAAAACTGATGCCTAATTCTAAGCTCTATTTTCTGCAAAGCATTTATACAAGTGTACACATGTATTAGTTACAGTCTACTGCCCATTAGATACAGGTCCAAAGCCAAAGAGATAACTCACTGTGTCAAGACACTCGCCATCAACACTATCAACCTGGGTTCAAAACCTGAGACCCATACAGTGGTAAGGAAACAAAACAAAAGAAAAAAAAACAGTTCCTGCAAGTTATATTCCTACTTCTACATGCATGCACACATGGATGTATGTATACACACATAAATACAAACACACACCAAATAAGAAAAAAAAATTACAAATGTCTTGGAATCAGGAATTTCTGTATTTTTTATTCATTTCCCCAAGGTCTGGAACAACCAATATTTTTAATAGATTCATGAATTCCTTTGCTATCTTTGTAAAAATTTGGTAAATATTCTTCATGAAGCTTCATTTACACTAAAGACAACAAATTATTATTTATATATCAAATGAGTCAATATATGATTGAGCATATGTGTATAATTTCTGATCTTCAACTACTAGAGTGGTCTTATTAGAACATATTATTTTCAGCTCTACCAATTTAAGAGTTTAATGTAATTTATTTTTTAATCCTCTTAAAGCATTTATATCATCAGTCAAAAATAATGTCACAATAGACAAGCGATAGACTACTGCATGGGTAGTGATATCCCATGATATCTGGGATGTTAATAAATCTGTGGTTTTAATAAGTGTACCAAAATGAATCCATGTACATGCTGATGACCACTGTTGGGGGTAAACTTTTATTACCTGAAGGGTGTGTATTGATGCAACCTTTATCACCAGAGAAATTAACATAAAATCACTGAGAGCTTGCCCAAAAGGTAAATGATCTCAGATATGCAAACAGGAAAGGAAAAGATTTAACTGCCTCAGCACGTCTTAGTGTTTCCTAGTGAAATGTTAAGCAGTTGAATCAACATTTAGGAGATTTACATCAACCCAGGAATTAATTTGTGAAAAACTCACACAGATTCAAAGATCTAGTTTTTAAAAACACAGTGTTTTGCCTGTCATCTATATCCATTACTCAGTGGATACAGGAGGCTACTGGATCCCTTTCTTTGGGTTACTAAGACAGAACCACTAGCTGGGAAAACCAAAGTCGCATTGTCTCACGACTGTCTTTCCTAGCTTCTGGACTCTTCTATCATCCCCTGACTAGCACACTTGGCTTGTAAGTGCGAAACTCAAACCTCTGCTTTCCTTAGGCCATGCCAGGGTGCCTGTGTGGCTCTGCTGACATCCGTGTATGGTATAGAGATGTCAGTCATGCATGGTTAGGGACCCACCTTACTTCAGCACTGTCTTCGCTCAACTAATTATATCTGAAAGTAGCTTCTATCTTAAGAAACCCACATTCTGAAGTACTTGAATTATATCTGAAAGTAGCTTCTATCTTAAGAAACCCACATTCTGAAGTACTTGGAGCCGATACTTCAGTGTCTTTTGGGAGGCGTCAGGAACATATTTCAACCCAGAGCACTGGCCTATTGACAATATTCACAGTTAATTACTTCTCACCCCTCGAAACAATCAAGGTTGCTTTCTTGGTTTTACCTTCCATGCAACCAGCTACTCAGGGGGCTCCTTTGCCAGTTTCAGTCAATACCAACTTGTCAATAGTGAGAAGCTCTATGTCTCATATCTTGGATCACTTTCACCTTTGGTTGACATATATCTCCATATAAGAATTCACAGATGTTTAGGACTTTGTCTTTATTGGAGACTTTTCCCTTAAACATATATGTGTGCATATATATATATATATATATATATATATATTGATACTGTATGTTAATATTTTCACTTGACTAGTTACCTCAAACTTAGCAAATTTGAACCCAAACTTTGTGAAGACCAAGGGTTACCCTCCAAATCGCAAAAATGGCTACGTTATCCTTCCAATTCTATTCTCTTGCTTCCTCCTTTGTTCTCCTTCTCTCTCTGTCTCTCTTTCCTCCTGAACACTCCTGTTTTCTCTCTCCTTGCTATATCAAAAGATCCATTAGAAAATATTCCAAGCTTGTAACTTCTCTTCCATTACCAGCATTTCTGCCTGCGACTCCCCCCAGCTACCATAGTAGTTTCTTGTTGTGTTTCAATACATCTACACTAATTCCTTTTGGCACTTACCTAACACAGTAGCAAAACTGCTTCCATGAAAAGGCAAGATGATGCTGTTTCCCAACCTAATTCCCTGCAAAGATGTGTCCTTCACTTCTGAGTCGGTGACCATGTTCTTACAGTGGTCCAGTCTCCTCCTCTCATCCTCTCAACTCTCAAACATGGAGTTTCCCTGTACCCCCATCCACATCAGAACTCACTGCCCCTGTTGTTTGAGACTCCCTTGTCCCAGTTTTCCCCAGACACATCCATCCACGGCTCTTTCCTGCACATTCTATAATGAGCGCTTCTCCAATATAATTCATTTGAAATCACTTCCTGCTGCATAATGCACTACAAATAAATAAAATTAGTTGTATTTATCTCCTTAGTATGTTGTTTTTTTTTCTCTCTTTCTACTGAAAATCACATTCTAAGAAAACAGAGATTTTTGACCTGCTGTTTTTCACTGATAGTATTGAAAGAAGGAATTGATCAATTATAAGAATAAAAACTGTCAAAACTTAGGTTTCAATTCTCTAGACCAAGTTCAAAATCTTAGGATTCGTTAATACCCAAAGAGTGAAAAATAAACAAAAATGTGTGTTCTTAAATTTCAAAATGCTATAATACTTACAGAACTGTAAAAGAAAGTTAAGAATAACTATATTATACAAACTATATTTTTTTAATTACTATTAGATACCAAAGAATTCTTTCTAGTTGGGCAAAGATTCTTGTTACCTACATTTTACTTCTTCTGCGTCACCTTAAGTAGTAAGATTCCTCATTGTTTAATGTTTTGTTCTCCTTAATCTAAGACCAGAGTCCATATAGTCATTTTGACACACAAATTCAGCCTATTCTTTTCTGCCAAATGTAAATGTCTTTGGTACTAATTTTATACTTTATATTAAAATTTTATCATATATAAAAGGTTACTCTTTTATACAAAAGGTTAATTTTAATTCTCTGTCCTATTGAATTCTTATCAGAAGTTTAATCTCCCCTAGACACATTTCTTTGAATATTTATAGCAATGGCCCTGAATAATATAATAAAATCCCCTGATACTCTTGGCCTGTCACATCTCAAATAGTTTTCTTAAAAAGTGTCCATCAGCTTTATGGCATTGACCAAACCACATACGTTGAGTACATCTTGAAGACCCTAACTTCATTAAACATAAAATGGATAATCTTGGAAATTATTCATTGCCACACATCACTGTAAGGAAAGGAACATCTTGGGCTCTGACCCACTTGGGTAGCAGGATACAGCAAACCTGGGATCTGGCAGATTTGCTGGGCCCTTTGGGAAACCAGAGATGTTTGCTGGTCATCTTTGACTCCATGACTACGACAGGGTTGACATCTGGAGCATGACTCTGCACTGAGAACACTCATCTGTGTGTGTGTCTCTCTCTCCCACTGTCCCGGCAGGGAGCAAATACAGGGCCAACACTGCAGATGATGCTACTGCCAAGAACAACCTCATGGAAAAATCCATGTTCTCCTTGAAAATGCCAATTTGAATTGACAGGGCTCATTGACACTGATGTTTAATCTTATTCTTTTAACAATAAGTTATGCCATTCTACACTTTGACCACGTATCTTAGTCATTCAAAGTAACTGGGAAAAAAACTGAGACCCAAGCCTCCTACAAACTTGGTTATGCCCAGTCATACCTATTTTTTAAGGATTGTTACACTGCTCTCAGCTAAACATGAGGAAGAAGAATCATGCCAAAAATGTTGGTTGGGTCGGTGGTTTCATTCTGATATATAAGAAAAGGAAGTTGAGGGTGAGAGATGAAAAGCAGCTTTAACCTAACTCATGATGGCAACATAATATCTTCAAACACAGAAACATACATTGTGCATATATGTGTTTACATTATATTTAGTATATATATTTTCAGATACTTTGAGCATTGATTTGGATTTTAGCCAAGTAATATCTGAACATACATAACCAAACAGGTCTTTGACAAGTTCTTATCAACAATATAGCTTCCTTGATTCAATTATGTTTATGTCATCATAGTCCAGGACAATTTAAAGGCTGGATGCTTTAGAATTACGAATGGTGCCCTACTACGAAGGAATGGTGGTGACAGAGCACCCTGTACAATGTCTTTATACAAAACAATTTCTAAGCAATGTCTTCAAACCAAAGCTCCTTCTACTTTTTAATTAGAAGATACGTCTTTGGATGTGTGAAGTATCTTTCTCTCCTTTCTATACACAAGCTATTCTCCGAGGTTTAATTTTTTTTGAAAAGATAATGGTTTTTGTCATTTATGACAAGTCAAGGGCCAAGTCATGTGGCTTTGGATCTATAAATTCTCTGTGAATTGCTGAGCTGATGGGAAAGGTTAGGCAATGGGAACATAAGCTTCTTGCCATAAATTATTGCCTTGGTGTTTTCTTGATCTAGGTAAGGGAGATACAAGCAAGGCCCCAGGATGCTGGAAACAATCAGAGTCCAAACAGAATTTTAACTGGACCAATTAAGAGAAGCCAAATATGTGTGCCATAATTCCCAAGTAATAATGCTCACTCTTTAAAAATTTATGTGCTTTGATGTTTTGCCTGCATGTATGTCTGTGTGAGGGTGTCAGATTCACTGGAACTAGAGTTATAGACATTATGAACTGCCATGTGGACACTGGGAATTGACCCTGGGTCTTCAGGAAGAGCAGTCAGTTCTCTGGACCACTAAAGCCACCCCTCCAGCCCCCACAACACCCATTTTGTATACCATCCAAATTTCTGTCTTAGTATTCTCTCTATTGCTACAATAAAATAAAACTTCATAAGCCAGGACATCAAAGCTGCATTTTTCTCTAACAAGTTTCTACAGAGCAACCCAGTAAGTTCTGAGTATGCAATAGTTTTCCCAGCTTAAACTTCTAAACATTTTCACACAAATAAATAAATAAATAAATAAATAAATAAATAAATAAATAAATAAATGCCCACCATTAAGTTCCCAGGACCACCACATCAACACCCTATTTTCTCCTGGTACCAATTTATGTTGCAGTTGTTTTTCCCTTACAGGGCTATAGTAAAACACTCAACCAAAGCAATACAAAGAAGGGAGGCTTTATTTACAACATGCGTCCATGTTGCGATACACCATTGAGGGAATTCAAGATAGGAACTCACGGCAGAGCAGGGCGGTGGTGGCGCACGCCTTTAATCACAGCACTCGGGAGGCAGAGGCAGGTGGATCTCTGTGAGTTCGAGGCCAGCCTGGTCTACAAGAGCTAGTTCCAGGACAGGAACCAAAAAGCTACGGAGAAACCCTGTCTTGAAAAATCCAAAGAAAAAAGAAAAAAAGGAACTCACGGCAGAAACCTGGAGGCCAGAACCATGCACGAACCTTATTTTTTGGCTCACTCGTGGGCTTGCACCAGGATCATGTTGAATGAGAGCTTTATTAAACATGAAGAATCACCTGCCTAATGATGGTACCACCCACAGTGGGCTAGGTTTCTCTGCATCTGTCACCAATCAAGAGAATCTCTCACAGACATGGCCATAGGCCAATCTGCATCGGGTCATTACTCCGACTTCCTCCAATGGCTACAAGCTGTGTCTAGCAGACAAGTGGAGCTAACGAGTGTAATCTCTAAGTCTGTCTTTCTTCTATTCATTTCGTTTCCTAGCGCCATGTATCCCAAAGCTTCAGGAAGGCAAAGGCTGCTACAGCACATCTCCATTCAAGTTTAGTCTACCACGTTCACCACCACAGAATCAAGGAAGCATGTCCATCAAGCAGCAGAGAAGATTATTGTTAGTGAAGTGGTAATTTCCATCTTCATATAGTTTGAATTAAATAATTTACATTTAGTTAAAATATATTTCATTAAGCAACTGCTCCATAATTAAATCCCCCTGGACATGTGGCAGCCTCTCGCTTACTTGATGATTATTGTGAGGACCTTTCAGCTTCATTTTTCGCTGGCGTTACCGTCCCTGGTCTATAACCATTCTTCACGTCCAGCCACCATAATTGCTCTCTTCTGAACGCCATCCAGTTTTAAAATACATCTTCGGTGGCATTCAGAACTGAACACATTAAATGAAACATTGCTAAGAAAAGTAGAATTTTTTCCCTCACTCTAGAATATTTTCCTTTAACAAATCCTATAAATTTTGAGTGAGGGTGAGATCACCCCTGAGGGGGTGGATAATTGTGTGGGGGTAAAAGTCTTGCTTTTTTGCTACCTTAAAGCACAGACATGCATAAAAATACTAATAGATATATTGTACACTGAACAAACTTCTGTGGCCTTGAATTTTCATTGGGGAAAGGTTGGGAGAAAGAGTTTTTTAAAACAAAACAAAAACCCTCCTTTTTCAAAGGGATAAACAACAGAAAGGGGATTGAAAAGCAGTGGTGTATCTTAAACTACACGGACTCACTAGATTTTTCAAAGAGCACGCTCTATGAGTAATTCCTATTGAGGTTGTAGTCAAACAACGTGCTGAGAGATATTTCATTACCTTCAAGTTTCTAGGATGTCCAGTGATTGTTTTAATTTACAGCGAGTAGTGACTTTTTGTTATTGATGCCCCTAATTCACTTCATCACGACAAGATCACATTTTAATTTATTCCTGGTAAAGTTTTCTGTTTCCCTACTTGGATATTTTGTGTGTTTTTTTTT
>NC_022028.1:36828189-36835282 GCF_000317375.1 Microtus ochrogaster | reverse complement strand
GTTTGCATTCCCACCAGCAATGGATGAGTGTACCCCTTTCTCCACACCCTCTCCAGCAAAGGCTATCATTGGTCTTTTTCATTTTAGCCATTCTGACAGGTGTTGTCTTAAAGTTGTCTTGATTTGCATTTCCCTGATCACTAAGGAAGTTGAGCATGACCTTAAGTGTCTTTTGGCCATTTGAAGTTCTTCCGTTGAGAATTCTCTGTTCAGTTCAATGCCCCATTTTATAATTGGGTTGATTAGCCTTTTACGGTCTAGTTTCTTGAGTTCTTATTATTCCACATCTTTGATTGGGTGAAAATGTTATCTCTTACCATCTAGGTTGCTCACATCACTATTTTCAGGAACCATGTTGATGGGAACGGAGCAGAGAATAAGGTCTTGCACAGGCTTTCAGTGTTTTGAGCTGAAGCAGCAATCACTTTCCACCGGTGAGGGGCAGTTCACATGGTCAGGACTGAGACACACGACATACCTCACATTCCCACACATTCCAGAGTTTTCAGTTTTGTGTATTTGACCCTGAACAAGGTATCTTGGCTGCCTCATGTTTTCTAACAGCCTTATAACACAAACGGATAAGCCAGATGCAATCATTGGCTTTCTATAATAACTCTATGCTGGCTTATCCTCACTGGTCCTCCAATTACTCAATATTTAGAATGTCTCCTTCCTTTAAAAAAATCTGTATATTTATCTTTCTCCACTACAGCTTAAATGTTGTATTGATTGTACTTCTTTCTATAACCTAGCAGCCAGTTATATTTGTGTGGCTTTTCCTATGGTTGCTTGTCTCCAATATATGCCTTAACTTTCAATAAGGTTTATATACTTCTATGGATAAGTCAATATAAAAATCCCCACAGTATCCCATCAAAACTGTATCGAAGATAATTATATTGTTTGATTGATGGTAACATTATCTAATTTCTACTTACTGTCAAATCAGATCAACAGGAGGATTGTAAATCCCAAAGACACACATTAGAACAGGGTTTCGGGTTATTTGAAATCTTTTCTCAAGTAAACAGAGAAGCAAGAGCCTCTTCAGAACTCTTGACTTACCAATTTCATACTAAAAAGTCATGTTTATTACTAAGTAGCTGGAAAAGTAGGCACAGACCATGGGAAGGGAAACCATAGAATGAACTCAACCAGCAACTAAAAAAGCACAGTGTCATTGCAATAACAGGATTCCATGAATATGCTTCCTACATAAATTGAAATCATCCAGAAATGAGCATCTTTGCTGGGGGTAGCTCGGTGATTAAGAGCTCTTGCTGCTCTTGCACAGGGCCTGAGTTTGGTTGCCAACACCTACAATAGGTTAGCTTACAACCACCTATAACTCCTGTTGCAAGAATCTAGCATCCTCATCTGGCTCCCAGAGACACTGTGTGTCTGTATGTTCACAAGTATGTACACATACAGACACACAGACACACCAGTAAGAAGATGAAGAACTCCTTAAGGTCTACAATTTTTTTAATAATGTATGACACATTTTGTCTTCTATGTGCATACATATATTCCCTTATGTATTGATGTTCTCAGATATTTATATGAAATATGTATCAAGAACACATCAATGTATACACAACTCTGAAACAGGTACTACCACTGCTATTGACCTTACTTTATAGGTAAGTTTTGAATAGATTTTGCCATTTTCCAAGAGCAGTACTAAAATAGAAACCAAACCCAGGTTTCATTATATTATATCATACTGTTCTCTACATAATGATCACGGAAATTGTAGCAGAAAAAATATAGGATTGCCAACTGATGTTTAAAATGGCGGAGTGTTCTATATTTTTTCCAAATGACAAGCCATTTACAGACACATCAAGATGTGATCCTAAGTCATTTTTGCAAACTAAAATTAAATGTGTATGTATAATTTATTTAAATTGCCATATAGCTCTGTGCATGAGGTTCTCAAATTAGACATTTTGACTACATTAAACACACATTGCTTGGGTGAGACCTGGCTTACAAAAGAGCCATCTAAATGAGACATTTGTTTACTCTTTGGTGTTTGGACACTGTTATACTTTGGTAATTACATATATATTTTGGATGTATATGTTAAGTTCTTATAGTTTTATAATTCATTTAACTTTTTGAAGGATATATTACACGAAGCAAGTGAAGTCCTGAGGGAACTGTGTGGCCTGGCACAGCCATGTAAGGACCCAAATGCTTCAGTCCCACGGCCATGTCAAAGCCTTCTCCAGGCTCAGAGAACATCGGTCTTCCTTCCTGGGCCAAGTGCAAATGCAGGCAGTAGATGCAGGAAATTTCCAGACTAGGTTTCTCCCCACGGAGATTTCCAGCCTGAAGACTGCTCCCCGCAGAGCCTGGGCCTACCAGATTAGCAAAACCTGTCTCGTTGTGTGGCTGTGTATAATAACCCTGCTTCACTGTTTCTCTTCATGCAGTAACTCCACCTCCCTGTTTGACTGTATGTAATAAACACTGAGCTTCTGGTCCCTGAGGCATCTCCATCAGAGAGTCTGATTCACCTGATCCCAGCTTTCCTGTGTCTATTTGTTATTTCGCCATCCTCTTGCCATCCAAATCAGGTCAGTCCCTTGAGCAGTGCAGGGCATGGCATCCAGGGAACAAAGAGAACCTCTATTATTTTTATGCCGTTTTCTTTCTTAAGCTACTTGGTGTTTACATGGCTGTCAATACATTATTTTCAAAGCCTTTTTTTAATGTAGCTAAAAATGTGTCATAATGAAGGATTATAATAGGCCATTTGTACTGTGAATGGTATTCAAATAAATTTAAACAAGAAAGTAACAAAAACAATCTGAAGTTACCAAAGTTACCATTCTATTAGTCAATGCCTATGTTGACTCAGAATACATTTCCTCTGGTACCTGTCTTCAGGAAAAAAAAAAGTGGGAGGGCATTGGAAGGAGGGAAGAGTACTCATATTCTAGAGAGGTCAGTAAATAGACCCCACTAGCATGCCCCTCCAAAACAGAGTTAAAGAATTAAAAAGAATTCATTATTCATCAATATTACAGTCCTTGGAAATTCCTATATTTAGTTGTAGTGAATATGAGTATATCTGAATGCATATATGGGACCTACATTCTTTTGGAGTCCCACAGACACCAGAAGAGGACATTGGATACCCTAGTTACATATGACTGGGAGATGTTCCATATGGATGGGAGAAGCAAGCCTGTGTCCTCTGGAAGAGACTCAAGAGTACTTAACCACTGAGCCATCTCTCCAACACCCCTAGAATGCTAAGCTTCTCATCAGAGGTAAAGCAAGGGTTGGTAGAAGAACAGAAGACGAAAGAAATGACATCAAAATTAAATCTCAAGTTTTCTTCAAAGCAAATATAAAACAGGTACAATACTGGAGGATAAAGACCATTTAGAAAAATATTTGAATACATGGCAAAGAGCCCTGTTGTTATAGTTTGGATTTTATAGCACTTTTCAGAGATGCCTGGATCGTGGGATGAGTAAGCCCACCAATGTATTTGTAGCTGAATAGGCTTCTGGGAGATACTGGAAACTGCAGGAGATAGGACCCAAAATAGAGGAAGCAAGCATGCTGCCTGCCCAGTAATACCCGAGAAAGGGGTACTTGAAGAACTCCCTGTCTTTCCCTCACGTTTTTGTTTCCTTCCCACCATGACGTGGTCACCCTCCTTGGAGACAGACTCCAGCTGTTACAGTGTTCTGCTCTGCCCCAGTGCCTGAGGCAGCCAACCGTAGAAGGAAACCTTGAAAGCTAAAGACAGAAACATCTTTCTTCCTTCCAGCTAATTTTCTGAGGTATTTCATTCATCAACAAGTTGGCAAACACAAAACCTTTTAATCTAAACTTTAAAAAAAAGATCTTCATTTAATGATTTTCCTGGGAAATTTCAAAATACCTGAGACTAGCATGTCCACTATCTTTGAGGTTTTTGTTGTCACTGCTGTATCGAATTGACATGAATTTAGCAGTGTAAAACAAGACAAATTCATTAACTCTCCTTGCCAGTTTTCTATGTGTCAGCAGTATGGGGAGGTCCGGATTATTTCTCTGTTCTAAAATTAAAAAGCCCAAATCAACATGGTGAATAACCTGGCTTTTATTTAGAGGTTCATGGGGGAAAATCTATATTCACGCTCTCTGGGTGGTTGGCCACGTTCAATTCCACGCTGCTATGGAATGGCGGTTGCTCTTTCCATGTGGCTGCTAGCCAGGAGTCATTCTGAGATTCCCAGGCCACCTGCATCGCCTAACTCACATATCCTTCCTCCCACTACATCTCCTCACCTCCTGGTTCCTTCTGCTCTCCCCTCTACTCTGTACTCCTCTCTGACTGATCCTCCTGCTTTCTGGTTCTCCTCAGACAGATTTGGGAGATTAAATAGATCTTATCCTGACAATCAGGACTCATTTACTTACAGAAAATTCTTTCAAAGCAATACCTTAGTATGTGGTTGGAAGAAAGGGTGAAAATCTTTTTTTTTTTTTTTTTGGTTTTTCGAGACAGGGTTTCTCTGTGGTTTTGGAGCCTGTCCTGGAACTAGCTCTTGTAAACCAGGCTGGTCTCGAACTCACAGAGATCCGCCTGCCTCTGCCTCCCGAGTGCTGGGATTAAAGGTGTGCGCCACCACAGCCTGGCTAAGGGTGAAAATCTTGAGAAGACATTTGAATCCTGTCTCGCACAGGGTATGCACATGAAGCTGAAATATCAGGCAATGGATGTCACCTGAATGCTTGTCCAGAAGAAGTGCTCACACCTGGCCCCCCAGGAGACAACCCTTTTGTAAATAGCAAGCACAAATACATGCATTCGGCATTTGAACTCTTTCTTTGCGATGAACTGCCAAGAATCAATGTCTTCTTTTGTGCTTTTGTGATCCGTAAAACATTTTTTTTAATTTCCTTGGATGAGATCTCTCTAGCATCATTTGATTACTTGAGTAGCTAACTTCACGACCAGTGAGGAATTTCTGCTAGGGATTTCGGCCGAGAAGGTCTTAGATGTTTAAATAGGTCACGGATTTCTTGGGAGAAGCTGTTTGCACAAGAGAAAGAGGCTCTTCTTTGATTACAATTAAACATGTCTTTTTCCCAAGGAGCAATTATCAGTATAAGTTAAGTACCAAATTGCAAACTCAATTATTCTTAAGTATTTACAAGAGAAACATTAGTTTAAGTATAATCCTCCTGGAAATTAACCACATAAGAAACACTTTAAAAAACATGAATCTCATTAGTATGGCTAAAATGTGAGGTGGGAGTAAGATCACAATATCCAATATCTGTGTGATCCAAATTAATCTTGTACAATTACTGAAAGCCATTTATTGAGCTCATCTTTTTAATATCTAAATTTGACTATATTAGGTTAGCAGTTTTATGATTATTATCTGAGAAAGAAAAAAAATCAGACTTTTTCAGTACCTATGAAAGATACTCAATTAAATTAAAAAAAATCTTTCTAGCATTCTGAATTCTTGCCTTGATTTAACAGACTGCAGAATCAAAGCATTGTTGGAAGGAGACGATGATCATTTTCTTAGATTTTCTTAGAGTAATAGTCTATTCTCTCTTCAGCTTTTTCTTGCTAAATTCTAATTAATGATTGTAATGAGTGCCCCCATCACTGACCTCCACAGAGTGGCTCCGGCACTGGCATTTTCTTCCTTGTGTCTATCCTTCTGGGAAACAGGACTCTAACACCAAGATTCTGCCATTTCAGTCTGGTTCTGTCTCTTGATACACATATTACCCAGCCTTCATCGTGCCTCATGGTCTGGCCGTTCAATGGGTCACTAAGAATTTTTGCCCCTCCTGGAGCTGCTATGAGACTGACATAGGATGTTTAATCTAGTAAATACACAGTTATGAGCGTGTTAGACAACCATTACCTAAAACGGCCTCTGTAAATGTTAGTGATGATTCTCCTCCTCCTCTTCCTCTCCTTCTTCTCTCCCTTCTCTTTCTCTTCCTCCTCCTCACGTCTCATCTTGCCAAGACAAGCCACGCAGTGATTATGCTGCCTATCTAGCCACTGATTACCTCTGACCTTTTACTGGGTTTTCCTTCTCAGGGACAGGATTATAGATATGCACCAGGGACTGTTCTCAAATGAAGTCTGATGTTTGGATCTAGAACGTGAAAACAAAGACTCACACCTGTCAATTGCTTGGACTCGCACACATAAAATGAGCAGCCTTGACCTTTGTCATCCTAGCTCATCGATGGCCAGCACAGAGGAAAGGGCCGAGAAGAGACCAGCCGTCAGTTCTCAACTTCCGCTCACCAGGTGGATTGCTGGGAGGGTATTATCTTTGTGGTAGCCCCACCCTGGGCTTTGATTCCAAAGTCTTTCAGCTCTATACTTGTCGTCCCAAGCCATTTGCCCCTTCTCTTTTGTTTTCTCACTTTGAATTAGTTAATAAACCTGCCTTTCTACCTTCCTGCTAAAGTGGTGAAAAATCAAGGGAAAATGTTGAAAAGTAAATCATGAACTGTAGAAGTTGAGAGGTTCTCGATGCAATTTTAATAAGTACCCAACATTTTTCAAAAGTCTCCTTCATATTTTGTAACTTATATTTTTTATTAAGATATGATGATTCAGAATAAAATTATGGAGAAAAGACAAGATATTTTCAGTTACTGTAAGGTAGTTGGCTATGGATGAGAGGGGATATAATTGTCTTTTTCCATGGACGTACTAGTTCCCCCATCATTTCTCCAGCTGTATATCCGCAACCTTGTGGTATATGACTCAGATACAGTAGTTTCAGTGTACACTAAAGGATGCTCAAAAGAGTGCTTGAAGTGTATCAGCCACAGCTGTGGAGATGACAGCTTGGATGGTGTTTGGTGGGAAAGCATGAGGACTGGAGTTCGATTCCCAGACATCAGAGAAAGCCAGGCACAGTGCTGGGAAAGCAGAGACACCATAGGACCCAGAGAGTCCCATGTGGTGAGCTCCAGATTCAGTCAGGCATGTCTTGAAGAAAACTGAAACAGGATAAGAGGAAGACACTGGACATTGACTTTGGTCCTATACACAGGCTCATATAATCATAAACTCTCTCTTCTCTCTCTC
>NC_022028.1:36786749-36828058 GCF_000317375.1 Microtus ochrogaster | reverse complement strand
ATATTTTTCTAATCCAAAATATTCTTATTTAGGCTGAACTCTTAGGAGCTCAGAAGTTCAGGATTTGGGAGAAATTATATAATGCAATTGATTTTACTTCTGAGAAAGTAACTCATGTTGTCATTAGTTAGCACAGAAGTGGTCCATTGCACAGCCTGAAGAGGCCTCTCCACTCTATTCCTATCTCGTCTTCTTTCCACATCAGGAGGTGCCCCGGTGAGGACAGTGATCATTAACTACTACAAAGGATAGACTCTCACCTCGTTATTTAATCCACAGCTAATGAGGCATTAAACGTCCAGGGCTGAAAATAGGATGAAAAGTATTTGAAAACTGAATTTATCTTCATTTAGGACCACTTTAATCAGATGGTATAATCACCTTTGTTGATGGTTCCCACCATGCGTATCTCTTTGTTCAACATTTCCGCTCACTGAGCATTCATACAGACAAATTATACGCATTAATGAAATTATAATCTTGACTTTAGGATTGATGGAACTAAAAATCATTGGAAATGGGGGTTTAGAATTCATTAAGCGATGCTGAGTGGATCTGCTTCATATTTCAGAAAAGCAGACAGAGTTTACACTACGTCGAAAAAGTGACAACCACAAAGGAAAACAGAACACCTTCATTATCCAGGCTTACCACAATATTAAAATGTAAAATAGTTTAAAATGCAAAAACAGTGAACATGTCTTTATTAAGAGGTTACCCTCATGCTCATAAGGGGCATGAGCCTGTGGATAGAGAGGTCATAGGTCTTAGGAAAAACACTGATTATTATTATTCTGCTAAATAAACAGTATTAAACCAAATTTAATGACATCATTATAACCATAGATTAATACATCTATCAACTCTCATAAGAGAAGCTTCTATTTGTAGTAGGTGGTAACCAACACAGAGACATATATTGACCAAGATACAAAGAATAAAGAACTCCAGAATGCTCAGCTACAAATGGAACATATTTACCAGAACTGTTCCTCTCAAGGCTCGAGGATCATTTTGAAAAGGCAGAAACCAAGTAACGGCCAGAGGTGGTGGATGACCACAAGTTTTCAGTACACAACACGAGAGCTGCATGTGTGAACTCATGGCACTTGTGAGAGTCTGCGTTAACCTATGCAAGCTCAAGACAGTCCAAATCCCAGCAAGAATTGTAGTTCGGTTACAAAGTCTACTCTTAGCTGGGCAGCTATTGGCAAGTGACAAGAGTAGTCTCTGGTAGGTGGACCACAATCCAATGGAAGACCACATAACCAGTAATATTTGGGCAGCACAAATTGGACGTGTTGGATTTTAAAAACAGTTGAGTGGTTAGGGAAGTTGGGAGTAAATCTGGGAAGAGTTAAAAAAAGAGATTTACATTGATCAAGGTACATGGTACAAAATGCTCAAAGACCCAATAAAGTATATCTTTAAAAAGATCTGGTACAGGAATAGAAGGCCTACACAGAATGAACCCAATGGTATATTTCGGAGATGTTTTCTCTCAGTATGCCTTGTTTGGGCACGTTCTTACTCTACCTATCTTCTGTTTATTTATTATGGTTTCCAGTTTTGTGTTTTTATAGTGTGTATGTGTGTACATGCAAGCATATATGTTTGCATTTAACCTTTTCTTTTTTTGTTTGATTTGTTTAATTGTGGCTTCTTTGATGTTTATTATCCTATTTTCTAAAGTAAAAAAGGCATGAAGTTAGTTGGGTTGGGTGGTAATGGGAAGGATTTTTGGAGAAGAAGAGGGATGGAAAACTGTGATTAGAATACAGTACAAAAATTACTTTTACTTAAAAAGTTAAATATATATTGATTTCAATGCTATACAAAGGATACAAGCAATATAATGGATACAAACATCATCTGATAATTCTCAAGTATGTACATATTTATTATTATAATTAGAAATACACCATAAATAAAAGATATGCTATTTGGATGAAGGTAATATATTTATATATCTTACTAATTAAATTCTTACAATTAAACATATCAAACATAGATCTATCACTGAAAGAATTACTGAAGAGTCTTTAGGACCATACAAATTAGCTATATATATATCTCTTCTTGGCTCATTTCAAAATCAACATCAAAATACATAAAAATAAAATAAACAGAAGCATTTCTTTGCTTATTTCAAGCACATTCCAAGCATTCCTTCTGGATCATTTTAAATGTCAGATTGGAAGTCCAATGCCAGTTTTATTGCTGCCTTTATAAACACTTTTACATTCTACTAGGAAACAAATGTATTTTCCTTTTATTATTGAAGCTTAGAAACATCATAATAATGCATATTTGAGTCTTCTTGCATTATTAATAACTCAACTCTTGGTCAAGTGTTTCAGTCTATAGTCTTAATTATTAAACCAGAGGGACATTTCCCCCTGTGATGATGGATAGCTTCTCCTCAATCAATTCTTTTCATCCTACAAGAGTTCATGCACTGTGCCATGGTTACTTCCAAGTTTTCTAATGTTGACTGATAACTTATTATTTAAACTAGGGGACAGGATAATTCCTTGAGGATGTTTAAGATTTTAACTACTGTGTCTTTCAATTTATTTCCTATTGATATATTTTTTTTTAATTTTCTTTTAAACATGGCTACTCTTAAGACAATAATGGTACAACCACTGAAACAGTTTACCAGAGCTAACGGTAGCTCACAAACTCAAGGTGGATGGGAAGGAACCAGCATAGGTCCAAACTAGTCCCTCTGAATGTGGGTGACAGTTGTACGGATGGCAGGCTGTGGGGCCATAGCAATGGCACCAGAATTTATCCCTACTGCTTGTACTGGCTTTTTGGGAAACCTGTTCTCCTTGGATCGATACGTTGCTCAGCCTAGATATAGTAGAGAGGGCCTTGTGTCTCATCCTCTCTGAGGAATGGATGGGGGTATAGGGAAAAGGAATGGTAGGAGGGGAGGGAGTTGGAACTGGGATTGGTAAGTAAAATAAAAAAAGAATAGTTTGTTTTCTTTAAAAAAAAATAAAGAAAAGAAATTTTAAACACTTGGCTACTTTCCATTTCTAAGCTACACAGTGTTTACTAATTAAGGCACTGCTCAGGAAGTAGGTCTTCTGTAATTTCAACCTTGCAACTTATTATCTGTTGAAACATAAACAAAGTATCCTAACATGCTTCGAATTTCTCATCTTTCAGAGATAACAATAGCAGCGTTCCTTTCGGCTGCTTACAAATGCTGAATGAGCACCAGGATCCAAGAAGAGTGTTGTGGATAGCAACCCCCCCCCCAAAAAAAAAATCACACCTTTGCTTCTTGCCATGGGATATTCAGCAGTGGGAAAAGTCTGACTCACATCTATCCATGAAGACATTAATTAGGTCTTTAACTTCTAGTTAACTGAACTATGTGTTTCCAGAGACGTTTTCTTATTCCTAGATTTCTTCTTCCCCAGTGATGGGTTATATTTCATTATCTGTTCATATTTATTCATGTATTCTTGTATTAACTATAACTAGTTGGTTTGGAAGCCTTTGTTTCTGAACATTTTGATATTACTGTAGTATTCAGAGCATGCTTAGGTGCAAACGTATTCCAGGAAAGTACCTGACTTTTGTTCCAAAGAGATAAAGAAAGTAGGCCTGAGAAATCCAAGTAAATTTGGGAACTTGATGACATCAACTGTAGGAAGTGCTAAGCCTAAGATGGAGTCCAGGCCTCTTTGTATCCTGGTGAATTTCGGAAATCTTACTTGGTGATTCTCTCCAATATTCCCCTCCTCCAGACCAAGGTTAACTATTAAAAAAGGCTGTAGTTCCCCAAGCATGGGATTGCTCCAGTTTTCTAGATGTCTGTTGTCTCTGAAGTTTTCCCAACTCTGCTGATAAAGTCTTTAACAAAATCCTCTGTCTATAGGGAAACTACATCCAGCTGTTTCTTCTTTCTCAAGAGACTACACAAGCAAGATTCTGCTCCACTGATAAGATTTCCCCCTACTTTCTAGTATTGCTATAAAATTCTCTCATTTGTTTTCTGCTTCGTTAGTTATTTCCAGGGGGCTGGGGTACAAAGGAAAATAGCATGGTTAATTTCCCATCTTAAAGAGAGAAGTCCTATTCTGAATCTTGAAAATCACCTTTTCTGGCAGTTGAGTTCATTTAGGAACAGAATCTACGGAATAGCGCCATAGGAAGTTACCTACGTAGCAGAAGTGGTACAGAGGACTGGCTACCAACGAGTTTTAAATCACTGGCAACCTCAATGTAGTTCATTTGAGTGTTGTGTACCTTTTTACAAAAAGCAGGGGGTGGGAGGAGAAGGAAGCCAAGGATGCAAACCTAAATCACAGATGTGATGGTGATGTTCATCTGTGTATCACAGGCAGGTCCAACATGTCAGCTACTGTCTGCAAAAGACTGCGACACCCGTGTCATCAGCAGAAGGCACTTATTTTCTACAATTTACACACATGAGATTTGGTACTTTTAAAACATACACACACACACACACACACACACACACACACACACCTGCAACTTAATTTATGTTATCCTTTCCAGCTTGTGGAATGGGCTGGGAAAACACAGTAGTGGAGAAGTCAAGCCAGAGAGTCTATTCCAGCATAGGTGTCATGTTAGCCATGCAGGTGTGATGTGGAAATGTGGGGGATTTGTCTGTGTGAGACAAAGTGAGTTCGGAGCGTTCCTCCTCAGTGTCTGTGAGGTTGAAAGTCATGCACCCCACGCTGCCTCTTGGAATTAATAGCCAGGTGTTATGCCAGTAGCTGTACCGTAATCATTAATTATAATTGTGACAGTGGAGAAGACAGAAAACTACTAAGACACATGAGCTTGGGTGATAAAAGGGAAGCATCAATCACGCATGACAGGAGAGCCAAAGGTAACCTCTCCTTGCCTGGGATGCTTTCACTGTGACTCCACAGAGTCTCCTTAACATCAGACTCTGAGGGATGGAGATTCCTCCTGTAAGTACCCTGTCCGCTTTCCCCCTTCCATCTCTGTCTCCCTCTTCCTGTGAAACACAACCAGAATATGATCAAAAAATAGATGAAATAAAAATACACTTATTCGATTTCTCAGAAATGTTCAATGTTTTGGGGTCCGGTTATAACACCAAGTTTTTGTTTAAATTAGAGATAATTTTTATTAAAAAAAACATAAAACTTAGACTTACTCAATAAATGTTAAAGTTAACTCTATCAAGTAATGTTGTCAATAAGGCCATGGTTAATAGCGAGACTGATGGTAAAGTTGGTGCACACTCTAAATTTAATATAATGTCTTAAATGGATTTCATATACTCCTTTGAGGCAAGTAGGTGACTGAATAGGCTTCCCCAAGAGTACTGCAGCACAAAGATTGAAGAAGAACCATGGTTCACTCTCTAGTAAAGACTGGCATAAATGCCTGAACTTAAACAAGGAAAAATAAATTACAGACTGAAGGGAAAATAAGTGTTGGATCCCAGTTTGTTACGGACTTGTGGGTTGATCATTTGCCTTTTCTGGTGTGTAGATTTCTTGTCTCTAAATGACTGGTTTCAACCAGATCAGAGCTCCTAGGTCCATGGCCTGCATGAGAGTTTCAGGGGATCTGAAAAGAGACCTAAATAAGGAGTGAGCTGGTCGTAAGTCTTTGACGGTCACCAGGAGGTATTACCAAGCTGGGTATTTGGGGAAAGAGTGGCTTAGCTAAGAGGACAGCCATTGTAAAGTTTCTGTAATAGAAAAAGTAGCAATTCTAGATGGGTCAGAAATAGCAGAAAGAAAGTAGCAAATTACAGGCCGGTATCAGGACTTTTTATTTCTCTTGGTAAAAGTGGGAGATTGTCGCAAGCTTTTGAGTGACCTGCTGTACCATGATTGTTATTATATGTTATGACAAACTAAGTCTGGAAGGACAGCTAGGCCTTAACCTGACCTATGTAGAAACACTAGAACAGGAACATTCCTAGAGAGATGTGCATGTGCACTGGGCCAAGAGAAGAATATTGGCGGCAGAGCAGCCAAGCAAATGAGAGAACAAAAGGTTGATGAGAGGAAGCTGAAGAGGTGGGCAGTACACCACCAAGAAGTCCATGCTCGTCCCTAATCTTGAGAAGCAGTTCTCTTGGGGGTGGGGTCCTGGGCAGCCTTATAAGCTACCTGAATGATCTGAAGCAGATATCGAGTGTCTCTGTGGACATTGTGCAACAATATTGGTGCAACAGTTTGTACACGGCTGGAGAAGAGGGTTTGAACGCCCACGTACAAAAGGATTGACCAGATATTAGGTTGTATGCATGTCATAGAGCACTTTCAATAAGAATTACTCACTTCTCTATTGTTTTTTTTTTGCGGGGGGGGGAGTTTCTACTTCTCAAAACTGAGATTTTAGGAGGCAACGCACACTCTCATGACTGCTTCTGCTATCGGTGCTCTAGGTAGCTGCTTTAACTCTTGTGGATCTTAGTTTGGAAACTCTGAATTCTAGTGCCATAGGATACACCTGGGGATCCAAACTGGGAACTGATTATTGTATAAACTGAAGGGTATAGTTTAGAGATGCTCACCAACATGTCTTTATTGATCCTTACCAAAGAAGATTATGGAATGATTGGTCTGTAGATGAGTTTACAAGGCAAATCATACTCAGAGGGGAAAATTCAACAACAATAAAACAAAACAAATATTATTGGTACCTTGACTTAAATAAAGTGATTGATTTCTCTCTCCAGTCAGCTCAGGCTCTTGTAGCATGAGAAATTTTAGCATTTTCACTGCTAAAAGACTTAATAAGGGTGCAACATACCGTACCTTTCGCCCCGTCAGGCAAACCAACGTTCTAAATAATACTGAATGTTTGCCAATAGTCGGGGGAGGCACCCCAGGGGTTTCTTAAAAGATTTCCTCCCCCAGACTGATTTTTAACCTAAAATTGATTTTTCTCCTTTTCTTGTCTACAAGGTCTTTTTCTGGTTTGTTTTGATTTCTCCTGAAAAAGGCTTTTCAGAGCTCTTAGATTTTAATGGAATTTATTGTTGGTGTTTGATAGCCAAAAGGCGTATGCTTTGATCACAGGAAAATGGCAATTTTCCCCACAGTGGCTCAGCAGCATACTAGCACAAGGGCCCAGCAGCCCAAATACAGCAGGGGTGTTTTTGGGTCCCGCACGGGTGTTGGGTCCCGCACAGCTGAGTGTCACACCGGTGCACACACCAGCTTTCTCCCTGAAGCTTGTTCCGGTTACGTTTCAAAAAATATATCCGCCATTTGGGGGCCTGATATAAATTGCTACGGAATGACTCACTTGCTCACTGTGGTTGGGAACTGCAGTAACTATGTATAAAATCTAAGGGGTCCTTCTTTGTTTTTTGTGTGGGAACAACTTTGGAACTCACCCAGTGGCCTCCAAGACGATTTCTTGAGTCATTTTATGTGGGAGTTATATAACATATATGTACAAGAACTAAACACCATAATTAAAATAAGGAAATGTTACTGTTTATGACTCAGTGGGCAGTAAATATGTAGGCTTTTTTACTGAAAACTGATCCTCTGGTGGGGGCAGAGTGTAAAAGGTCTGGAAGTAGGGAGGCTGAGGAAGAGCTTGATAAGGCGTGTTTGGTAAGCAGGCAACAAAACAAGCCTGCTCTAAAGTCCCTCGCCAACTCAGTGGATTTCATTATGAATCTCATACAGTTTTCACTGTCAACATTTCTAGGTTAAAATACATTCAATAATAAAAGAGAGAAGTAATTATGTAAGTAGTAAAAAAAAAAAAAAAAAAAGCAAGATGAAGAAATAACTTGAAGCACTGAGCCAGGAAGCCCAATCCCATGCTTTCTGTGCCTCGGTCTTCTCTTCTGAATGGAAGTCATTACTGTATTTAGTAATGTACTGTGAATAAATAAGAGGGCAAATAGCACCTGGATGTGGGAGGGCCTCACAAGGCCCCACATGTAGCTGAGGAGCTGCTGGAGGTCAAGGCTGCTGGCAGAGTGTTTTGTATGGACAATCTATTATACCCATACTTTTATCTTTGAATGAGTGAGTTTTTTGAGCATATAGCAAATTAATGTAAAGTAATAAATGGCAAGGGATAGTTATAGACAGAAGATAATAGACAGACAGATAGATGATAGATAGATAGATAGATAGATGATAGACAGATAGATAAGTTGTAGATAGCAATCTTCATAAAATTAGATACCTAAAACATCCACTAGGAATTAACTGGAGGAACACCCCCCCAGAAAAAAAAAAAACAATCAACTAGGATTCCTGATAGACTTGTATGTATATCAGACTTGGTGAGGATTCTAATCAAAATTAAAAACAAGTACCAAGAGACAAAGCTCATAGTGTCAGATCAGATACACACAACATCCAGTAGACACCATCAGATAATGCTCATAGTCTCAGACTAGGTACATACAACATCCAGTAGACATCATCAGGGGAAGCTAAAGAAGCTTCCTGATTGCACTTTCTCTCCATGGCTGTACTTCCCATGGCTGAACTTCCGGCTTCTCCTTTCTACTGTGGGTTCTTTTAGAAGGAGGGTTAAACAACAGCAGCCTCTGATGGAAATGGTTTATCTTTCAGCTGTTTTAAGGACATCCTGAATATACTCTTGGGGTCTTCTTTCCTGTTTCCTTTTCTCTATCAAGGGTGTGTGTGGGGACAGCTGACCCCAGACAAGAGGCCTATTAGTACACTTTGAAATTAACCTGTTGGGGTCTGGAGACCCAGTTTCTCGGTGAGGTCTAAGAGACGACAATCTACCAATATAGCATAGGAGAGAAGAGACCTTTCCCTCGGTGGTGAGGTCATTGGTGGCTGGCCTCTGCGGCAACAGATGGCTCAGCATGTGTAAATCCCAACTAGAAGTTTGGAGGGTTTTTATGGCTTTGTTGTTGTTGCTGCTGTTTCTAGAAGAGAACATCAAGTTTGGGAAGGGACGTGTGGAGGCATCCAGGGTAAGCTGGAGATGGGGGACTATGGAGTCACATATGATCACAATACATTGTACGCATATAGGAAATTCTCAAAGAAAAAATAAACATGTTACATAAGAAGAGAAAAAATGAATGCAAGTTCATTGTAATTGATTTTCAGAGTTTCACAAATCCTTGTAATGTCGAGATATTGCTTAACTCTCTGAGCTTCTATATATCTAGCTATTCACTAAAGTTCCCAGAGGTCTCTGCCTCCCTGCAAAGTGAACCTGTAAACCTCAAGCAAGCTTTGTGCCAGCCACTTGCTTTGTTGTGCAAGGCTAGACAGCTTCAGGTTTTCAAACCCACAAACATGAAGGAACAGATTATAGCCGAAGGAAATGGCAAACCTCAGGCTCATTCTACGGTCGTAGGAAATAAAGTTGTTATGTATGAAAAAACCCACTGGCGATATTAAAATGTTCATCTCTGAGGGCAAAATGTAGATCAGCAGAAATTGCTGCTGTTGAAACTTTCCAGCATTAACCACTGGTACTACTGCAAGTAGTTAGGAAACAGTAAATTAACTTCGTAAGGCTTTCCCAGTGGAAGTAGAAACACACCATCATTACTTACAGCTTAAATTGGACTGGGAGCAGAGGCAGGAATGCATTGCACAAAAGCACTGCTTCAGTGGTGGCGATGTGAACCAAAGGCCCTGCAGATCTTTCTGTACCGGAGGTTTGACAGACACCAAACACCTGCATTAATGCAGCTCTGGGCAGTGGAAGCGGCACCAGGAGAGCTCTCGATCAAAATTTTGATAGTACTTAATAAGCATCGCACTATGAGAGCGCACTTTTTCTTTCGAGTGTAATTCGTTCAAGTTGGCTGGACCTGTTAAGTTGTCATGCTTGGTAACATCTTGAGAGATGAGTCAGGATTGAACAAAAGCAGTTTATCTTGTATTTGAACATGGTTTAAAGGAAGACAGGGGATGTAAGGTAGGCGTGGTGACTGAGATGCCATAAAGCCCCTTACTACAGAGCAAATGTAAGTGGAGGAAAAGCACTAGGTCTTTAATAGACGTCCTAAGATATGCACACAAATTAAGAAATTTGATCATTGATAAAGCTGATATAAGATCATGTCAATGGCAGGTCAACGGTTCTAAATATATCAATGATTTTCTCACACTAAGTCCATTTCTAAACCAGAAATTCTCATTTGCAAGAAGGGGTAATTCTCTCAAGGACTGCTGGGTTATTTGACTTTTCACAAAAATGAGATTGGTCCTACTGTCATCTGGATACAAAGGAGTCAAAAACAAAGATGCTGATGAATGTCCCATTCAAGATACACACTCCCAAGAAAAAGGACTCAGGACTCAGAACCCAAGACTCAAGATAAAAAACGTGTTCTAAATTGAACTTTTCTTATTAAGTGGATCATTGGGTCAATAAGGAACTAGTCATTCTTATTTCAAAATTAATGTATAAGGGTCAATATTGCATTATAGTTATTATTGTTACTGTCTAAGCTTCTTGCTTGCCCATTTTCTTATAAAGCACATGGCAGAGAAAATGAGATTTGTTTTTGTAATATGCTTATTAGCATTTTTCTTCAGCAGCCATTGCTCCCAATTAATGAATGTTAAACTCCTTTTTTATAACAAACACCAACTCACTAGTGACTATTTCCCTAAGTGTCTCAGAACTTAAAAAACTCAATGGCAATGTCCTTTGCTTTAAAGAAGCTTCTCAGTCTCAGGAGGTCCCATTTATTCAATGAGGCCCTTAAAGTCTGTGCTGCTGGGGTTGTACCTAGGAAGCGATCTCCTGTGCCCATCTGTTGTAGGGTACTTCCCACTTTTTCTTCTATCAGGTTCAGTGTGTTTGGACTGATATTGAGGTCCTTAATCCATTTGGACTTGATTTTTGTGCATGGTGATAGATATGGGACTATTTTCATTCTTCTACAGATTGACATCCAGTTTTGCCAGCACAATTTGTTGAAGATGCTCTCTCTTTTCCATTGTATGGTCTGATCTCAAAAATATATAAAGAACTGAAGAAACTAGACCGTAAAAGGCTAATCAACCCAATTATAAAATGGGGCACTGAGCTGAACAGAGAATTCTCAACGGAAGAACTTCAAATGGCCAAAAGACACTTAAGGTCATGCTCAACTTCCTTAGCGATCAGGGAAATGCAAATCAAGACAACTTTAAGATACCATCTCACACCTGTCAGAATGGCTAAAATGAAAAACACCAATGATAGCCTTTGCTGGAGAGGGTGTGGAGAAAGGGGTACACTCATCCATTGCTGGTGGGAATGCAAACTCGTGCAACCACTTTGGAAAGCAGTGTTTCGGTTCCTCAGGAAATTCGGGATCAACCTACCCCTGGACCCAGCAATACCACTCTTGGGAATATACCCAAGAGAGGCCCTATCATACAACAAAAGTATGTGCTCAACTATGTTCATAGCAGCATTGTTTGTAATAGCCAGAACCTGGAAACAACCTAGATGCCCTTCAATGGAAGAATGGATGAAGAAAGTATGGAATATATACATATTAGAGTATTCCTCAGCAGTAAAAAACAAGGAATTCTTGAAGTTTGCGTACAAATGGGTGGAAATAGAAAACACTATCCTGAGTGAGGTAAGCCAGACCCAAAAAGAGGAACATGGGATGTACTCACTCATATTTGGTTTCTAGCCATAAATAAAGGACAGTGAGCTTATAATTCGCTATCCTAGAGAAGCTAAATTAGAAGGTGAATCCAAAGACAAACATATAGGCATCCTCCTGAATATTAACCTTCATCACGCGATGAAAGGAGACAGAGACCCACATTGGAGCACCAGACAGAAATCTCAAGGTCCAAATCAGGAGCAGAAGGAGGGGGAGCACGAGCAAGGAACTCAGGACCGCGAGGGGTACACCCACACACTGAGACAATGGGGATGATCTTTCGGGAATTCACCAAGACCAGCTAGCCTGGGTCTGAAAAAGCATGGGATAGCGGACAATGAGGACTACTGAGAACTCAAGAACAATGGCAATGGGTTTTTGATCCTACTGCACATACTGGCTTTGGGGGAGCCTAGGCAGTTTGGATGCTCAACTTACTAAACCTGGATGGAGGTGGGCGGTCCTTGGACTTCCCACAGGTCAGGGAACCCTGATTGCTCTTCAAGCTGATGAGGGAGAGGGACTTGATCGGGGGAGGGGGAGGGAAATGGGAGGCGGTGGCGGGGAGGAGGCAGAAATCCTTAATAAATAAATAAATTTAAAAAAACTCAATGGCAATATTAAATATACTTTCCTGGTAAGGGATGTGTAGGATGTAAATTCAGAAGGATCTTTTCTCTCTATTTCTTGTGGGGGTGTCATTTATATACATTGCTAGAAATTATGAAATAAATTCCAAACAAAGCAATAATTCTAGAGGCTCCATATGCTTTTGGTGCTGAGGAGAGAATGCTGGAGTTGGAGAAGTCATAACTGTTGGTGGATGACTTCAAAATTTCTCAACTGAAATGTCTCTTTTCCTCATGTGAAGTTGCCAAGTTAACTCCTATACATTATAAGTATAAAATATCATACATGACTAATAAACAATTCTAAAATAACAATAGAGTTGTTCATTCTTAAAATATCACATGATGGTATGCCAGAAAAGTCAGAATTTAGGCACATTGTAATAAAATACTGACTTGCAAAGTATTTGATTTGCAATATAGAACTCAAAAAAAGAACTGCTTTGTATTGATAATTGCATAAGAGAACAAATATCAACAAAGTAACAATACTAAATGTTCCCCTGATCATCTTCGTCTGCTCTTATAAAAATAAGGAGGAAAAACACAAGTTAGGTGTAATTGATAGCAATCGTTTTCCATCATGGCTAAAATTTTCCATTTTGTTAACTGCTAGTCTTAATTATTTTTTGCATATAAAAACAGAAGAGTGCTAACAAGAGAGGGATTCTATATT
Source organism: Microtus ochrogaster (assembly GCF_000317375.1). NCBI lineage: Eukaryota > Metazoa > Chordata > Mammalia > Rodentia > Cricetidae > Microtus > Microtus ochrogaster. The sequence continues at coordinate 36,815,133 of NC_022028.1, read as the reverse complement.
TCAATGGGTATTTAGATGGAATGTAGTGAGCGCTGACGGGTATTTTTATGAGAATGATGGCAGTAGCTTTTCTGCTCATGTGCGCTACTGCAAACAAGACAAACACTGAGTTTTGAGACAGGGCACCCACACATATCTCTCCACCAAAATGGAAGTGTAATTTTCCATAGCCCATGATTTTATCTCCTCACTACAATGCTGTGAGGTGATTCATGAGTTTTTCAACCTCATGGATTCGTTTGCTTAGACTAGAAATAGGCAGATTAATGGAGAGATGTACAAAACCCCTATAGCTGTGAGTCTGGGTGATTTTAGGAGACACTGGGTTTAAAGCCTTTTTGATCTGATCGCATATAGCACACTATAATTTTCATGACTGTATTTCAGTAAGGAAAATTCACATTATGAAAAATCAATTCAATGTAGCTTGCAAAACAAATCAGAATCAAGCTTGCTAGCTTAAAACGTACTGGCTTGTCTCAAAGTCCCAATAACAATGCAGTTACTGCCCCAGGAACGCAGATCTCAGCCTCGGTCTTTGTGTTTTGTTTTAAAGGATGTCATTTTAATGATCCAAGAATAGATGATTGTTTTGCTCTATGATTATTCTTTGCAAAAAGGACGTGGTGTTGCATTCCTACAATCCCAGCACGCCTCTGGCAGGAAGATCTCCAGGTCAAGACCAGCATGGACTGGAAGACACAGGCTAACCTATATCTCAGTTAGCCTTTGTCTAATAAATTGTCTTCAATTCTATGATGTTATGGTGTGGTTTCTTCCAAAGTATTTTAAAATCTTTAAAATACACAGAAGTTGAAACCAAGATATAAAATTAAAATATTGTCTGTCTAGACACCTGATCACGAAATTGTAATTTGGTTCTGTACAACTCTGATTTCTCAGGCATATGAAGGATGCCAAAAAGTTTTCCCGAAGCCACTATTTGTTATGGTGAATTTCAAAGTCATCCTGATGACTCTGCAACCACCGAAGAGATGACTTCTGGTCAAATCTGTAGGAGATTAATTTGATGATTAGGGTACCAGAAGTAGAAAGTTCTTCCCTCCGTGGGCAATGCCATCCCTTGTGCTGGCAACCTGGACTGCACGAAAGGGGTAAAGGAGCTACGCAGAAGGATGCTTCACTCTGCATTTCTTGGTGGTGGATTCAGTCTCCTGCTGCCTTGATTTCCTGGCATAATGACTGTACTTTTGAAATATAAGTCAAATAAACTCCCTTTAAAAACAAACAAACAAAAGCTTCCTCAAGTTTTAAATTCTGGAGAAAGGGGCAAACCTAGCTCTCTTCCTGCTACTCTCCTAACCAACGTTAGCTTCTTTCTACTTTGCTCTGACTAAATTAGATTCTTTAGCAAACCTGTGATGGAAGTCAGAATAAAACACAATGCTGTGGCTGATATGCCCTTTCCTTACACAAGACATCTAAGAAGGTTGTTCTTGGTGCAGCAGGAAATTATACCCTTCTCTGGGAATTCAAACAACCCAGAGACTGAGGGATGGAGATAGAGAAAGAGGACAGCACCGTTCCAGCTCGACAGCGATCCTGTCAGGACACAGGGTTCAAACCATTGAAGTTCTTTAATCTGCATTAGATCTACCCCCAAAGGTTTTTCTATCAAGCATTTCAGCCTCAACTAAACTAAAGATATAAAAAATTAAAACTATACAGTGCTATTACAACAGCAAACCATCTTTTACCTTAAAATACATGATAATGGCATCTTTCAGATTTATGGCATAATCTATATTTAAATGCTCTCCCAGCAAATACGTGTTACTTGGTGGTGCATTGGAACATCAAAAGAATTAAATAAATATATTTATCTCAAGTATGCATAAGAGAGAATGGTGGCAAGGGCACTTTCAGATATATAAAATACTATAGAGAAATGGAGATAATACAGAAGAAAGGGAAAACTTCAATGGTACAGGAAGAAGAAAGAGAATTGACGTATTTTAAGAATGAAATCTCAAAGTGTTTTGTTCTTCACAAAGATAGCTACAGATTTGTTGATTCCTGCTTCTTTATCTTCTTCAGGCTATTTCCTCCCAGTGAGGCTCAGGGACACACACCCACCATCATGTAACAGAATTGTCTTAAAAAAAAATACTTTGCTGTGCCTCTTCTCTCTGTTCCTGCAGGACACAGGCTTGGCCTTTAGAGATGTTTGTTCTGCTTACAAACACGCTCTCTACATTGCTACAATATGCTTTGGGACTAAAATACAACATAGGAGAAAATTACAGTAAATTTTTAATGAGGCAACGAAATAATGAGCAGGCTAAGGAAGAATCATCTCACCCTGTTAGCTCTGATCCTTACCCAGCATTACATACATGTCACATTGACAGTGAGTAGCTGCTAAAGCCACATATTTTATTAATGGTATAGTATGTGTGTGAATGTTTTACCTGTGTAAATATAAATGCACTCCATTTGTACAGTGCCCACAGAGGCCATGAGAGAGTGATAGTTCCCTGAGGCTGGATTCACAAGGGGTTGTGAGTGGCCAAGTGAGTGTTGGGAACTGAAACTGGGTCTGCTGTTGCTTAAAAGAGCAACGAGTGTTCTTAATCACCAGCCCATGTTTCCAACGCCATGGAACTATATTCTAATGAATGGTCGTGTCTGTATTTTCTTTCCTAGAGATTGGCTATGTTCCATAGCTCACTGGATACTAGAGAAAAATCAACCTCTGGCAAATACAACAATGACCTGTTGGGGCTATCTTTCTTGGGTTGAAATGTTTCAATTTCCTGAATTAGAAGAATCAGATAGTTAACTGAGTAGTGAGAGGCAAGTGAGTCCATCAAGCAAAAAGTTAGAAGTTCTCGGTGGTAAAAGATACCAGGAAAGGGTGAAGTCGTGGTGACATCCAAGTAAAATCATGTGAGACTGAAAATATGTTTTCTATAACCTTTTTTTGATCTCTTTCTTGGTGGGGACTACGTTTGAATCTCATCTTAAAAACCTGGAGAGAAGCCTAGAGACCATCGCTGGGTGTGGGAAGTCTTGTTGCTAGTTGCATGCCCTCAGGGTCTTCCCAGAGAGACCTCCTCCATCTTTGCCCTTTCCACCCACTATATTGCAACCACACTGCTCTTCTTGCGCCTGTTTGTAGTCTTCAGGGTTTTGACAAGAGTTTTTCCTTTTCCTGCAGATTAATCTGCCTCATTGTCTCCACAAGGAGTCCCAGGATCATCTCCGTCACCAGGTTCCAGATGAAACGCTGCCTAGACACTTTTCCTTTCTTACACACCAGAATGCTGTGCATTCCCCTAGCACAGCTTTCTAGATCCTTCATCTTTTCACTTACTTTCTGTGTTTGTTCCTTTTCTTGTTGCTAAGATGAAACACCTGAAAAGAGCAAGCCAAGGAGGGAGGGGCTCGCTGTGGCTCACAGGTTAAGAAGGGCTTTAAACCATCCTAGAAGTCATGGCTCCAAGAGTAGGTTGCCGGTCACATTGCATCTGCATTCATGACACAATGTTTCCTTTTCCACGCAATCAAGCAACCAAGCCGGTGCAACAGTGACTACCACATTGAGAATTGTCCCACTTCAAACAACCTAAATAATTAATTCCCTCAAAGACATTCCTGAAGGATAATTTCCAATTTGATTCTATGTCTCATCGGTTGATAACCATATGAAATATCATTCTGCCATATTCTAAAATGAAGACTGTAAGAGCAGATGTTCAATAACAGCTTTATCCAGAGGAGTCAGAACATACACAGTGTGTGTGTGTGTGTGTGTGTGTGTGTGTGTGTGTGTGTGTGTGTGTGGAAAGACACAGTAGATAAGAAGGAAGGAAGACCATGAGAGATAAGAAACAATGACAGCTCAGGGCAGTCATAGCTACACAGAATTCTAGAACCTCACGGCATAGCCAGACAAGCACAAAGACATGGGAGTCAAAACGCTGCTCGCTGCTCTTTTTTCTACTGCCACGATAAAATACTGAAAAATTAAAACAAAATAGGGTTGGACTTGGGGTAATGGTGCAGTGAGAGTATTTTCCTAATGCGCCACCGTCCCTGGGTACAGTGCTTAGCACAATGAAAACAAGCAAACACATTATACACTCAGGATTGAATGAATCTAGAGAGGATTAAAACACAAAGGTGGCAAATTTTACGCCCCAAAAAAAGAAAAACAGGTGGAGAATTAAGAAAAGTTTATAAACCATGCCCTTAAAATAAAGGGAAAGAAGTTTGAGTATCTGTTGTGTTATCTTTGTCAATATGCAACTGCAGATGGACACAGATCATGGGAAGGGTTGGTGTGCAGGGCGAATTCCAATAAAACATCATTTACAGTCAATCATGTGATTTTTTTTTTTTACATCACTTGTTGAGAATGTTAGGCAGTTTAAAAGTATTCCTATGGTGTAAGACATATACACACTTGTTAACTGAGTCTCAGTGGTCATAAATTCTCCCTGGAAAACATGAACAGTGCACCATAACCTATATCCAAGAATTCAAAGTGGGCAGAATGCTGTGGGAGCTGAGAGCCATGGGGAGAGAATTAGCTCTGATAGGTATTGCCAACAAGTGGGAAATGCCACTTTAGATTTCGTTACTGCCTCCTGTGCCGCTCAGAAGTTATTTTAAAGCCCTTTTAGAATTCATTCATTATTGATGTTCACAGATCGTTTCCATGTGAGATCTCTTCATTAAGGTGATTTCATTTTGAACTACAACACAGAAGAAATACATTTGGCGATTTACTAACTAAGAAATATACAACTGCTGAAAGGTCTATGGCACCTAAAGGAATTGAGTACTTTACGAGCCCAAAATGTTCTGACACTTCAATGTCATAGGAAAAAATGCCAGAGATATTTCAAGGGATTTCTCTTCCTTTCCGAAGGAGCACATTAAATCGATTGCTATGCAAAGCTGGCCCTGCATTGCACGCTTCTCCAAAAGAGGAACAAAGGCACACATGCATCTGGTTTCTAGCTTCCTGACCTTGCACCTGGGAAACACAACACCTGAGGCTGGCATTTGGGGCAGTCAACTAAAACTGGGTCCTCCATAGTGAAACACTATGGGGTTTTTTTTGTTTTGTTTTGGGTTGTTTTTTGTTTGTTTTTTTTTTGGTGAAATGGAATCTTAGAATTTTTCTTTACTGACAATTGGACCTTAGCTCTCTGGCCTCTAAATAAGAAAGAGAAATTTCCATTTCCCATGGAAGATGAGAGGATTAAATGAAATTATATAAAGTGAATGTATATATACCCATATATAAGCATATATATATATATATATATATATATATATATATAATGTTTGCATCATTGTTATGATGTGTGAAGTCCATATCACTCCTTAATACCCTCCGTACACACACAGGAATAAAGCAGAGCTTCACCCATGTGGCTGATAAAGTCAGTCACTCTTAGGCCCTGTTGCCAAGGAGGAAACTATCTATCCTGTCAGTGACTTGAGAAAGAAAATACAAGAAGACAAAACTGGAATGTCCTTCTAATATTGAAATAAGCCCATCTGAATTTAAAAATGAGACCACAGCTTAAGACTGCAGTACTGATTTATATAGTGAAAGAGAAGCCTCCCCCCATTCAGAGGAGACACAAGGCAATGCAAATGTATCAGTCTTTCTGTGTGGCTCTAAGTTAATGGGGAAAAGCTTGAACCAGCCACAGACAGTGTGAAAGAGTACGGGGGAGCCGTAAAAAGATGTTTTCCCAACTTGTGTCAGGCATCCGTGCTCTGAAATTGAGTATCATCTTTGCCAGAACTCTGGGTCATTAAGATTTTGGAATTGTGCCCTCACTGACAAAAACACTGGCCACTTCTAGACCCTTACTTGAAAGTAATAAACTGGTCTGTAGCACATCTGAAATGCCAGCTCCGAGGCAGGCCAGGCTTTAGCAAAACTACCTGTAGTTATATGGGTGAAGGTTCGGGAGCTTTCTAACCCCTTGTAAATACTGTCCGTAGTTCAATACCTAATTTTTTTTTGCCTTTTCTAATGAAGCGATGTTGTGCACATCATTTTCCAGCCTTCCTGATAGTCATAAGGCCATGTGAGAAGGAAGGAAACTGGAGACTTATCTCATTATAGACTCTGTTCACTGTTCTAACCTTCGGGCTGGCAATATGGATTTAAATAATATGTCTTAAAAAACCTCTTGGTACATAATAATGTAATAAATATGAGAACGTCTCTCAGGCTGAGTTCTTTTCTCGGCTGTCAGGTTGCTCCCTGCCATGATCCCATCACTGAGTAAAATTTGAGGCACATTTTTCTTAGCAAAATAAACTGTGGTGAGGGGGGAAATTATCAATTCCAGTTGGAATGAAAAAAAAATCTTATAAAATATTCTTTGTGAGCTGTATTTCTCTGTGCTTAGGACAATTCAATAACATTAAGTTATTAAACCTGTTACGATTATGCTGGCCTTCCCTGTCAGTACCTTGTCCCTTTAAGAGCTCTCCTCTCCTCTCCTCTCCTCTCTCTCTCTCTCTCTCTCTCTCTCTCTCTCTCTCTCTCTCTCTCTCTCTCTGCCCACTGAGGCAAGCTGACCTCAGCGCCCTTCCTCTCTCTCTCTTCACAGTTCTTCTGAAGAGGCCGCTCTCTGTCTCTCACCCCTCCTTCCCTTCTCTCTTCCTTCTCTCTCTCTGTCCCTCTGTCTCTCTCGTTTTCTCTCTCTTTCCCTGCTTATGCCCTCTAAATAAATTTTCCATTCCCAAGCCCTCTCTGTATGGCGTATTCTGTTTCCTGCATGGTCCCCACCAGCCATGAGATCCACCAAGGTCTCTCTCACACCGTAAATCTTTCATTGGTGCCATTATTCAGATTTGAACCCTTCTGAGATATCTACCTGGAACTATTAGGAAAACAGTATCCACCCATATGGTACGCCTATAGACCCTGACATTTCGTTCATGGCATTCTAAAGAGGAAAGAGAAGTCTTCTCATTTTAAGAAAGTATTTGGTTTTGGAGCAAAGTTGATCTTGAACTCAAGAATGTCCTACCTCAGTCTCCCAAGGCCTAGGATTATAGGCAGGTTCCAGTATTACCCCAATTTGCTGTTCTGAGAGGACAATGGTGCTGAGATCCAATTCAGGGTACTATATATGTAAGCCAAGTATTCTGCCACTCAGATATAGCCACAAGCCAAGGAAATTTTGTGATATCAGAAAATACCCAAGCAATAGGAAATTCAAGGTAAGATTATCTTCAGTTTGAGTATAGCTTGAGCTACATCGAAAGATTGTCTTTAAAAGGAAGAAAGAGAGGGAGAACACAAAACACTCTGCAGTAGCCAACTGAGGTCTGGCAAAAGCAATGCCAGGTTAAGTGATTTGACACTGCCAACATGCATATCCAGGCTCCACGAGGTTAATTTTGAAAATATACACACATACATGAGCACTCCTATCAAATATGCTGAGGATAGTGGTGTATATACAAAAAAAATATAGGCTTGCATACAAAACTAGGAAACTACATCCCAGAAGAAAAAGGCAAGAAGCAGCTTCTTAAGTGTCTGAGGCTTCAACTTGGAACGCTTCCGTCACAGGCTTTAGCCGTGCCCAGTGATACCTCTATGAATTTTAACATGGCCATAGATTAAAACATTAAACACACATAAAGTTGCATTCCCTGTGCATAGAAAGCACTGCTCTAGGACTCCCTCCATAAAGCACTTGTGAATGAGTACTATGAGCAACAGACAACAGCATGCGAGAGAGCCATGGCTTAGAAACTCCGCTAACGCATCAAGCATGGCTACCCCGCTGGCTCAGGCCAACAGTGAGAAAACAATATTTTGCTCTCTGCTAACCAGTGCTTTTTTACTGTTGTTGGTTGATTGGTTAATTTTTGTTGTTGTTGGTTTTGTTGATGTTTCGATTCAAATAATCAGATGACTTAATTTGATTGCCGTTCCAAAGAAATGCGTGTTGTATTATTTGAAATAATAGTAGTAGTTGATCTCCATGTATCTATGCCAGAATGCTGTCATTTTTAAAAATAGATTTATTATCTGTGTCTGTTTATGCAGGCACACTTGCTTCAGTATGTGTGTGGCGGTCAGAGAATATATCAGACTCAACTCTCTCTTTCCCCATGTTGGTTGCAGGGATGGAGGAGAGAGAAGCACTTTTTACCTGTTGTGTTATCTCAGTGGCCCCAGAATGATGTCCTAATGATTGCCTCAAGAACTGGAACTCACTTTTCATAAATGTTCCCTTACATCCATTACATGCGCATCCATTCTTGACTTAAAGTCTTTAGATGTTAAGTTTAACCAAAGGTAAAAACGGCCTTGCAAACCTGAGTTTTCTCCTGTTGAGCTCATGAGCACTGCCTCAGTTAATCTGAGAAATGGAAGCCCTACTCCTGTTCCTGGATTCTTAAAAGATTTTATCCAGCAGTACAGTTGTGCACAAGTCTGCAATCTATTTAGAGACTAAAATACCTGTGGGTGGTATCAAACGTGAGATCGGAGCAGCCAGTGGCACCAATTATACAAGACAAATGGGGAGTGGTATCCTCGATGATGATAGAACACATGATTCCTGCTTAAGATTCATCATTTTCTCCAGTGCCTCGAGTGTACGGCACTCAGCAGACATCATTGTCCCGGTGCTTCAGAAAAAGCTTGTCCGGAAACAGCAAAAGATAGTTCTCAGATGCAAAACTGTATGATAAAGTGGAATCCTGAACTAACAAAGCAGCGTGCGCCAACAGCAAGCCCTGGAGCCTATACGACTTAGATAAAATGTCGGAGATGGGAACCAAGAGATAGGGCTGTGGCATTAAATTGAATGTGACATTAGCTAAGATGTAAAGGCATGAGAGATAAAAAAGAACGTCCAAGAACTCATAAATATTTGTGCTTCAAGTAATGTACTGATATTTCAGGGTACCCTGCTTTAATGGGAACACTGATAAAAATATTGTTTGGTTAGGCCATTTTAATAATTCCATTTGTTTTGAAGTAAAATAATATTAGACAGAACTAAATAGTAGACCATACAATCCACATGTCATATATATGTGTATGTATCAATATGAATACAAATATATAAATATAGTTTGTGCGTACCCATGTTTGTTTGTATGTGAGTGTATATATAAGCTCAAATCCAGCGTATACATCATACATAAAATATGTAGACAAACCTACACCTCATATCATGCTATTATCCTCTAGTACATAAAATTGAGACTTGTTCTTCACTAATATTTATTCATGTATATTAGTAATTGGATATGAGCAAAGGGCTTCATAATATATCCATTTAAACCTCTCAGAAACTGTTTAAGTAGTACTTATACTAACATGGAGAGTGTTGTATAGTTTGTAGCTAACAAAGCAACTACTTGAAAACAATAATCATTCTTATCCTTGGGTCTCCATCCTCAGCATCATATTGTAACAGCCTCCACTCAAGACCCCTCTATTTTTTTGTGCCTTTTGAGACAAGGTCTCGCTATGTAGCCCTTGTTGTCCTGAAATTCAACGTGCAGAACATGTTGGCCTGGAATTTACAGAGAACCACCTGCCTCTGCTTCTCAAGTGATGGGATTAAAGGCATACACCACCACACTTGTCTGAAAAGACGACAAATATATTTTATTTTACTTTTCATTGTGTGTGCATGTGTGTGTTTGTCTGTCTGTTGTCTTTGTCTGTCTTTCTGTCAGTCTGTCTGTCTCTCTGTGCACAGAGTGCAGAGGCCTACAGAGGCCAGAGATTGCAGATCACCTAAACCTAGAGTTACGAGTGCTTATGAGCCACCCGGTGTGGATGCTGGGATCTGAGCTTGGGTTCTCTGTGAGAGCAGTATGTGCTCTCTTAACGAAGGAGCCATCTCTCTAGCCCTTTGTATGACTGATTAACTAAAAGTGGAAGATCTAAAAAAGAAATAAGAATTATTTTCATCAAGCTGAAAAGAACTTGAAGACAGATAAAACTTCACTGATGCCAAATATCTATCTCAAACTATAAAATGCAGGGAGTATTTTTAAAATTAAGCCAGAGCTACACAGAGATGACACCAGAGTGTTAGAGCTTTAGAAGATGGCTATTTCTTTTCCTCAAAGGATAATAATTTCAGGTGCCAATCAAATAAAAGTTCCTCTGATGTGTTCTAAAAGGAATTCTAACAGAACACACTAAAAGACAAACAGTACAAAACCCAATTGCAAAATACCACTTTAGACAACATGCTGAGAATCAAACCAACATTATTCAGCTGGATTCAGAATAAGCAAGGAAGACTATCCCAGGCTACATCTATTCCAAACTTTTTGCTTTTAGAATACCCATGCCTTATCAGTTTATAGTAGGAAGTATTTCTCTCAGCAGTGTGTGAGAAACAACACCGAGTAAAAAAACGAGTCACCTGCGTTGTGAGGAAGCTCAAAATAAATCACCTCAAAAGGAGATTAAAGACATAGTCGAACACCTGAGTCTGGATCTCCCCAGGTTTGGAAGCCATGACCACATCTTCTAAGGGCCGGCAACCTTAATTCAAGCTGTCTACAAACTGAATGCAAACATGTACAAAAACTACACTGACAAAGAATGGGAAAGGAACACCCCACCTACAAGCCCTGCGATGCTGCTTTGTTTGCAAGACATGGAACAGTGAATATTTAAATAGCAAGAAAGCTGTCAGCAAGACTGGGACCATATTTTTTATTGCTCTTTGTGTTGTGGTGGTAAGAAGTGGAGGTTTTCAAAGTGTCTTCTTAAATAGCTTAAGTATACAATATGGTATTTCAGGGTTTGAAAGATGTTCAGGTTGCCTATGTTGGTGAGACATAATATTTCACCCTTAGCCTGCTGAGTGCCAGAATTATGGACGTGTGCTGCCACATTTAAAAATGTTTTCATGCATATTCATGAGCAACAATGGCCCATGTTTTCATAACACTTTGGTTTTCAGTATCAATGTAGGGCTGACCTCAGAACATGTTGAGGTTGGTTGGATGTATTGCTTTTGCCTCAGTTTGAGGGAAGAGATTGTACAGATCTGTCACTATTCCTCTATGCCACTCTTTAAATGTCTGGTAGATTCTGCCAGGAAAGCCACCTTTGCCTGGAACTTTCTCTGTGAAAGTATGTCATACAGATTTCATTGTATGACACTGCTGCTTTGGTTATCTACGTCTTTGGATTCTGGTCCACGTGCTTTCAGTTTACAGAGGTTGAGGTATAAAAACTTGTGGATAGCCGGGCGATGGTGGCGCACGCCTTTAATCCCAGCACTCGGGAGGCAGAGGCAGGTGGATCTCTGTGAGTTCGAGACCAGCCTGGTCTATAGAGCTAGTTCCAGGACAGGCTCCAAAGCCACAGAGAAACCCTGTCTCGACAAAGCAAAAAAAAAAAAAAAAAAAAAACTTGTGGATATAATCATGAATCTATTTCTTACTCCATCATGCTTAGAAGCATCCTTTCTTTTCTTTCCTATAGATTTTATTTTTGTAGCGTGTTTTTGTGAGGATACCGATAGTATTAGCTAGCGTCTGCGGTTATAACAAGTTTTATCCTAATATTCATCCCCTTGTTTCTAGTACAGCTAGAGTAATCTGGCTCCTGTTTGAAACACTGTTTTCTACAAAATGTGCATCTCTTCTAATCATGAGCAATGCAATCCCCTGGATACAAGTATATTCAAGCCGCAAAGGTGTCTTTGACTTACATTTAAGCAGAGTAAATTTTGAACAGTGAAGGCTTTATTCAAGCAGTAGACTATGCTCTGATATGTGCTCGGTGCTGGAGTCTAGACTGTGGCATCTGAGACCATTGTGATTATTTGGTTCCGAGAATAGCATGCTGGACAACATAATGGTACTCGAATAATACATAACTTGTGGTCCATTCTACATGTTTTTATTTCTTCATTTCTTTTCTCTCCGTTGTGCTTCCTTAACAGCCACACATATTCACAAACTCTTGAAACTCTGTGTGCACATCTGTCACTTCTCCCCTTGTTGTCTTCAGAAGCCAGGCAGTCGTATATCTCCTTCTTTGTTTTCTCGCAGGGATTCGAGAAATGTAGGCTGACATCCATCTTCATTCCTCCTGCCTCAACCTTAAGGTTACTTGTCATCATAGGAATACAAATAAAACAACACATTTGTTCATCTAGTTGTGTATTTGTTTGTGTTGTTCAGAGAGGTTGTTCTTGATAGGCCGGATTCCTTACATCCTCCTGACTCAGCCTTTAGAGTACAGGTAATATGGGCATAAATTATAATACCTTCATTACGTTTCATTAGTTGGAGCATGGGATGCCAGCTCTCTAACGTAAGCCACTCAAAATTAGTTTATAGCTCAGCTCTTGGATGAGAATTCCCCATCTTCAAAGACAGATATGTGCTCCTTTTTGTATGTAGATTATTGTCTGTGCACAGAAATTCACTGAGTAGCAATAGGTAAAAAAGTAAAACCATGGAAGCTATTGTTGCCTCAACCAGTTATGTAAGGATGATAAATATTATCTAACTCTTAAAACAATGGAAATGGAAAAGGAGCATCAGTCAGCTTGTTAAGGACATTGTCTTCCTGATAACTCAGGTGGAAAGATAAACCTTCCTGCCACAAACAGATAACAGATTATGAGAAAGAGACATAAATAGTTCCCCTCAACATCTATAAGAAAGGGACTGGCAGACATCTGAGAACACAAAGAGAAAGCTCAACTTTCACCATAGATGTCTACATAACAAGGAAAAGGAAGTATGTGAAGCCATGCTTACAAGGAGAGTTTGGGAGCGCCAGTTGTGTGATTCACAGTCGATGAAAAACAAGACTGAAGACTAAAAACACTGGGAGAAAGAGGAGCCATCAAAGGACTGCTATTTATACAGTGGACAAAATTAGTGGGGATACAGAACTTAGGAACATGATAAAAGAAGACATCAATGCTAAAAAGGAAGAGGAGAGTATCTAAAATAAATGAGAACAGATGCTGCTGTGTGTTCAAGTTAGCATTTAATTGTGTTTGTTTAAATGGGGAATAAGCAATTCTTTTAAAATCTTTTCTTTGTTTTAAAGTTGCAAGACAACATTTATAAAGCAGTTTTTCAAATCATTAAAGTAAGCTACAGTTTGAACAACCAGTGTTCACAAAAGAGTATTCATAGACTTATTGTACATCAATTTTCCACTAAACATGCAGAATGGCAATTTGCATAATTAATATATAGGCAAGAATTGTCACCGTGCACTTTTGATATGCTTATTTTTCAAGGTTTATGTGTTTATGTTGGTGTGTGTGTGTGTGTGTGTGTGTGTGTGTGTGTGGTTTTGCCATGTATGTGAAGTGCCCAAAGAGTGACCAGAAGTGTCAGCTCTCCTGAAACTGGAATTCCAGCTAGTTGTGAATGTTTTATGGGTTCTGTCTCGGAAACAAATCTAGCTCCTCTGCAAGATGTAAGTGATCTTACACCGTGCCATATCTCTAGTCCCGTGGAATTACGTTGATCTTCAATTCCATGAGACCAGAGCTTATTATTCTGTGTATCATTTCTCGTATGTAACATGATAGACTTTAACATGTATAGATTTATTTCCTGGTTATTAATCTTGTGGCAGAGAGTCATCCATGCATTTTTCATCGATTCTAGCCCATCTATTCAGAGGGCAAAATGTCCTTACTGCTGTAACCTTAGACTCAAGATTTTATTTAAAAACAAGTTGTACAATAGGGAAAACAGCTTCAGAGTACCATTCTCTAGAAAGAAATGTAAATGGATGATAAAGGAGCAATAAATATTAGAAGACCTGAGTGTCTAGTTTAAAACTTTATTCCATGTGTCAGTTGGTAATATGACCTGACATCTGCTATAAATATAAAGAATAATTACATATGGTACTTTCTAAGCATTCATATTGCACTCCCCTGTGGAGGGGGACCTGCATCAAGCAATTTAAAATGCAGTTAAATTCTTTTTGAAGGATCATCATTATAGATTTACTGAAGAGAAAGCATTCCAGTGCGTTCTCTTACATGGGAGGAAGTGTCAACCTATTCTTTAGCATTTTTAATCTGTTATAATGTCAAGTCCCCCAGCCTCTTGCCTTGACAGTTTTCTGGAAAAATATAAAGGGTAGGAATAAGATTTATGGAAGAGTAAAATCTCATGACTTCATTAGAAATTATGATTATTATTGCCACTAGTTGAAACCAAACCCTACTGGAAGACTGGATATGTTCCATGGCAAGAACAGACGAGAGCATTGTGTACACAAGGCCTAACATGGGGAGAACTATGACTTGGTTTCATACATAGGTACCTCAAAACTCTCAAGCTGCACCCACAAAATATCGTTAGCTAGGTATTCTTTAAATCATGTGAACTTATGCCCTCAGATCTGAAGTTTGAAGTCTTGAATGGTGATGGAGCATATGGTTTCTTCTGAGGCCCCTCATCTGGGCCTACAGTGGTTGAATTCTCACTTGGTCCTTACAAAGCCTTGTCTGGGTGCCTGTACATAAAATTGGCATCTCTGTATCCAAATATCTTCTTTGATGGTATATCCTTCACATCACATGAAGGTCTCTCTCGGCTTTATCATAACCACCTCTTTTTTGGTTTCATTCCCAGATAAGCAACATTCTGAATATGTAGATTTATCAGGCAGGAAAGAGGTACAAGGGTATAGATAGCTTTTCAAAAATCCTAATAAAAGTAAATATTTTTTTTGAATTCCAGAAATGTTTGATTTTTACTACAATTCCAATAATAAATTATTGTTATTTTATTCATGTACTGCCTAGTTTTCCTTTTTCATTTTTAGATTCATTTCATTTTCATTTGTATATTGGATATCTGTGCAAGCCAGAAGAAGAGTTTGATTTACAGGCTGACGTAAGGTAAAGATTCTTTTAAAGATTTATTATTTTCAATCATGTGCATATGCGAGGAGGTGCATGCATGCATGTCCAGGAGGTACCTGCAGAAGTCAGCGATATCAAATCCCCCTGGAGCTAGAATTATAGGCAGTTCTCATCTACCCAACATGCATACTATGTACCGAAGAGCACAGTGTTCTTAACCATTAAACAATCTCTCAATTCCTAATAAACATCTTTAAAATAATTTTTATTGAGTATTGAAGAATTGACAAGTTTCAAGCCAGTAGAGCTGTGAAACCTTAACATATGTAGTGACCAAAGTGATGTAACATGTCTGCTAATGGGCACCCTAGCACATGCCAGCCTCTGTTTACTAAGTAAGGCATCCATGGAAATGCATTCCACTAAGAGGGAGGTTCTTTTTGTGGAGAGAAACTATTGTTAAGCAGCCATGTGCTCCGGTTTTGCTTTGTCCATTGTCTATTGTTTGTGTTCTTTCCTGAATGCAGTTACCCTTAATTCCATACCTAGCACTTCACAAAAGAGATATGTGATTAAAAACTACAGTTGAAAAGGGTCAGAAAATCTAGGTCCTGTGTTAAGGAAAAATTGTTATAGGGACTTCAGTGTGTGTTTGTAAAGACTCCTGCTCCTCCAGACCAAACCCAAGAAGATGGGAAAACAACAGCAAGACTGTGTATGGACTCAGCCAAACCTAAAACATAGTAAAATAAGGAAAGTTAGGAAAGAATACCCAGGCTGGGTGTTTCATCAAAGGGATCCACAGGGTTCCCTGGCACCTCAGCATGGCACAGGGACAATTCCCGTCTGCCAGACATCTGACATACTTGACAGAGATGTCTCCAGGAAGCAAGTATTGATCCAGCAGCATGTAGCAAAGGGCTGGAGAGGAGAATAATATTAGATGACATGGAAGATTAGTGGTCCCCATCCCTTGTTGGTCTGAAAGCTTCATTGATCTTAAAGAACCAAACATGAATAGCAGAAAGTGTCATTTTTAATTATTGGTTTATTTATCTATCCAAAAATTATTTGTGTCTGTGTATATGTGTGAGTATGTATGTCTCTGCAGTTCAGAGGACAATGGGCAAGAATTCTTTCTCACTTTACCCTCAACTGGGTTCCAGAAGTTCAACTGAGGTCATCAGCCTTGGCAATAAGTACCTTTAGCTACTGAACTGTCTTGTTGGCCCAAATTTCATGTTTTTAAATATACGAGTCCACAATTAACTTTGCTTAAGCAAAACAGCTTCCTTCTCATTATTGCCTAATTTATTTATATTTGTTCACAAAGGGAAGAGTCTACTGAAGTGTTGACGATTATTGCGAACAAGAATTGAAATCAGATCAATTTCTGTATATGTTCATATAAAAGTGCATTCCAGTTCTTGTTTTTAAAGTTCCCCTGACTTGTAAAATATGACACCATATATATTGAAATACTTGCCTATGAACCAGCAACCATGGCTGATTTAAAATCTCACCAAGTCAAAAGCTCGCCTGAAAGCTTCTTGCTCTACAGACACACAAAGCACAATGGTGATATTTGAAATGCCAAGCTATCGAACATCGAGACAGGGCAGGCTGCTCTCATCCCTGAAAGAGAAACCCTAAACCTCAGGCTTGCATGTCCCTGAGCCCGTCCGTGAGATGGAGGCCAGTCGCAGCAGCACAGAATGTGGGAAACAGAAGTATGTTCTATTCCATCTGGCAAACGCCCTCTTTAACAGATGTGAGAAATGAGATCTGGAAACATGGGAAGCTTTGTTTAAGGCTAGAGTCAGCACCATCGGAGATAGAATGGGAAATGGTGTCCCAACATTGCTCTTCTGTGCTTCCTCAAGGTCAGACCAGAAGCACTTGCCTGGCTATTTTCACTCTTGTGCGAGGTCAATTATAGAATTGTCAGTTGCAACATTTCCAACTTTAAATCAGAAGAAAAATGAGTCAAGAGGTTGGTCTACCACCAATGCTGGGCTTTTTGTCCTGCCAAGGAACTGTTTTTTCTAAGCTGGGAGGTTCATATTCTTAACCATTACTACTTGAATGCTCTCTTGACAGAACAATTAAACAAGTCAGGTTGCTATGGGGGGGGGGGGGAATCCAGCCTCTATGGGTTCGCTCGTTCCAGGGTAGGGGCATGTGGATCAAAAACATTAGACAGGCAGAACAGAGATACAAAAGAAATAGACAGAGACCCAGAATAGAGTTAGGAGGCAAACTCAGTGAATACTGAATTTGCCCATATTTATTTTCATATGCTTACATACCCCAACCCAAAATGTGGGAAGAAGGTAAAAGACTGGTTTACAACGATACAAACAAAGAACAAAGAGAGTAATTACCTCTTCAATACCTGGAACATCAAGTAACTATATCCTGAGTTAATTATTGTGATTGTTAGGCAGGACATACAGCAACCACACCTAAGGCCTAGTATCCTGTATGCAGCCACACCCTGAGTCAAACCTCCTGTCATATCCTTGAAAAAGCAAGCACAGGCCTGAACTCTCTGACCTTTTGTCAAGGCAGAATAGATCCACATCCATGGGGCCCAATAGGTTGCTTATGATAAAATAAAATCTCAGTGGGATGAGGTGAATTCAGAAAACACTATATGTAGACCCTACAAGAACACACAAGAAAGTTTAAAACTTTTAGTATAAAACATTCTCACACTTCCTTTGTGATGATTTAACATATATCCTGAGCACATAGTTAAGATACATGTTAAAATATATGTCAAATCTTGATTATATATAGTTTGAGGTAATAACCAGTTATTCAAGCCATCTATAATTCAAAGTTTTAAAAATACTGAACACAGAGGCTGGAGCAATAACTCAGTGGTATAGGAGGTCCTTTTGTCTATATGTTGCTTTCATTGGTAAATAAATAAAGAAACTGGCTTGGCCTGGGATGGCAGAACTTAAGTAGTCAGAGAAGACAGAACTGAATTCTGGGAGGAAGAAAGGCAGAGTAGGAGAGAGCTGCTATGCAGCCACCAGAGACAGACATGCTGAATCTTTCCCCGTAAGCCACTGCCACATGGAGATATACAGATTAATAGAAATAGGTTAAATCAAGATGCAAAAATTGGCCAATGAGAAGACAGAGCAATGGACCAAACAGTGTTTTAATTAATACAGTTTCTGTGTGGTTATTTCGGGGCTAAGCAAGCCGGGCAGCCATGATGAACAAGCAGGCCCTCCTCCTACAACAGCTCAGCAATTAACAGCACTCCTTGGCTGCTCTTCCAGTGGATCTGGTTCAATTCTAAGCCCCCACTTGATAACCCACAACCATCTATAACACCATTTAGAGGGATCCAGTGTAATGCCCTTTTCTGACTTCCGTGGGCATCAAACACACATATGATCCACAGGCATACATATATGCAAAATATCAGTGCACTTAAAATTAAAAATATTTTTTTTTAATTTGAAACTTAACACTTTTGTTACAACCAGGCGCTTTGTTGGACTCTGCCTACATCAGGGTAGGCTGCAAACAATTCCAATTTATCTGCTGCTCCTTTCACCCCTCACATAGAATATGTTTTTAAATATGTGAGGATCCTCAGCACAGCCGCTGGTAAATTGGTTGTGACCCAGAAAATAACCTCCCTCCCCATGATCACGAAAGCAGTCGTACAAACTGAGGGCTTCATGCACACACATTCTAACTTTTAGGAAGACAGGTTTCGGCAGGAAGAGGGGAGGGGGTGGGTGGGGATAATGTGGGATAAAAATGACAGAATGTATTACATACATGTGGGAAGCTGTGAAATAATTGAAAATAAACGTTTATTTATATATTTATGTAACACTGTCATCGTGCTCTGTTGTAGATTATTTTAAAATGAGCGTTAGCAGTTAGTGGGGTAATACTAAGGAAGAATGTATGGGTGGCCAAGGTGGAACGGGACTCTCACAGACAGTTAGCCCAGTAGAACACAGAAGTGTTCCCTATCAGATGACACAACCACCCCCTCAAAGTGATTTCTCTGTTGTAACTATCTATTTTCTGCAGAGCCAGACAATGTGGGGCCTTCAGTACCCAACTTGTCTCCTAGAGATTTTAGCAAAAGCACACAAATGTGCTGAGAACTTCAGCTTCAGAGACTTTAGGAGGAACTGGAAACAACACCTGCTGATGATTTGTCAAGAAGTTCAAGAAATGGGTGTGCCTAAGTACCACTGTATCCTACCAAGTTCCCGTCATTGTCCCCTGGTATAGGTATGCTGGGTTTCCATGTGCTCCTTTGTCACCCACCCTCTTCTGAACGGGATGGAGGAATTTGATTACCCTTATTTCCTATAGCTTTTACACAGTAGTACTATTTCCAATATTTGGCTGGGGTTTTCTCCGCTTTCTGAATATCTTCCATCCAAACCATATCTCCTCATCTTGTCGGACCCTGCTCATTTTGTTAGACTGCAATCTCCTCAGGTAAATAATACTCTCCCCTGACCTCCTCCTCTTAAGATATATGTTTAAGATTATTGTGTCCATAACAAAGTTCCAGAGACAACCACTTAAGGGGAGAATGCAGTTTCAGAGGTGTTACCCCTGGGCTCTGTTTCCTGGGGTGAGGCAGTCCTCCGCTCTACCTGCTGAGCTATGGAAGGGACACAGGCAGAGCATATGGTAGAGACTATACCTACAGGAAACAGAGAGAACACATACATGATGGTTCCCTAGAGACCTATTTCCTTTGGCTAGACTCTGTTGTAGTTTGAATGGGAATAGATGGCCCCAAATGACTCAACTGTTTGATCACTTGGTCATGAGGGAGTGGCACTGTTTGTTAGAACTTGTGACTTTGTTGGAGGGTATGTGTCATTAGGGCCGGGCTTTGGGGTTTCAAAAGCCCAAGCCAGTGTACTTGGCTCTCTCCCCCTTCTGCCTGAAGATCCACATATAGAACTCTTGCCTTCTTCTCCTGCACATGTGCTACCATGGTTCCCACCACGATAAAAATGGACTAAACATCTGATACTGTAAGCCAGCCCTAACTAAATGCTTTTTTTTTTTAAGCGTTGCTATGGTCATGGTGTCTCTTCACCTTCATAGAACACCAATTAAGACAGATTGCATCCTCCACTTTTTCACCACCTCCTCCAAATAACACAATATTACAAACACATCAATTGATTAATCCATCGACTCTATCAGAGCCATCATGATCCAATCACCTCTCCAAATCCCACCATAAGGCAAGCAAGGCTCCCAGTGCATGAGCCTATGAGGGAGAGTTCATATTCAGAGCACAACAAGGTCTAGTTGGATAGAAATATAATAAAATCAACATTGATGTTTTTAGTGTTCAATTTTATGTTTCTGCTACTCTTCTGGTTTCGTTGCTGATGCTATAATAAAGTATCCCATTGAAGGGGCAAGGAGGGGATTATTTGGCTTAGAGTTGCAAGTTAAAATCCATCATTCTGGGGAAGTCGAAGCACAAACTTAAGTGGCTGATCACATCATAGCCCCAGGCAAGAGCGGAGTGCACACACGCATGCATGCTTGTTGGCTTGCTTTCTCTCACTTTCTTTCTTCCATCTTATACAATTCAGGAACCCTTGCCTAGAAACTAGTAATACCCCAAAGGGCTAGACTGCCCTACATTAAATAATAATAAAGACAGGCCCACGCAGACACACCCACAGACTAACCAAAACGAGGCAATTCCTCAACTGAAGCTCTCGTCCTGTGTGACTGTCAGGCTGACCATGACATCTAACAAGGATGGGCACCAGGGTGCTAAAAAGTTTAGCAGGGGAAAGATGATGGTGAGGAGAGTTGTAAGGACATTCAGATTCTAAACAGCAGACGTGATACAAACTGGAAACCATAAGGAGTATAAGGGAAGCCTCCAGTAAACATGTGACATGTGCTGGGGTCCACAGGAACTTCAAGGGATGCGTTTCAGAATTACATCATGCTTTTCTGTAGGGCATTTATCGCTTCAGAATTTCTGATTTGGGATGGGTGAGAAAAAAAGGGAAGGAATTAAAAAAAGAGATAAATATATGACCTGAATATTTAGTAAGACTTTACTGTCCCATAGAACTGCCTTTGGCTCTGAAATTTCATTATTTTTTTTAAGAAGGTAGTTACTCTTAATTTGGGGAATGTCTACCTTTAGACAAAGATACCAGCATTTTTGTCCTAAAATATAGAGATGTTATTAATAAATACCAAATAATCAAAATCTCTCTTCCTTTTTTTTCCTCTACACACACACACACACACACACACACACACACAAAATCTCAGATTCTCTTCTCACAGTTGCAGTTACAGGAAATATTTGAGTACATGACCATCCTTCCTTGGCCTACAATGCTATGACATACCAAATAAATCTCTTTTTCCATTTCGATTTATACAACAGCACAATGCACACCTCAGTTAAAATTAAGCCGTATCTTTTCATGCTGAATGACTTTTATTTTATATTTTCTCTGACACAAATAGAAAAGCCATTTCCTACTCATCTCCCAATGGTAGACTGCACCGCATAGCAGCATACAGCTTAAGAAAGTGTCTATATGGTAATAACAATAGAGAGGATAAAATTATTCATATAGATCTTTCTATATGTATTGCATTACTTTATTTAAATAACTAGGGGCTCCTGCCTAGGAAATTTCCCTGGGAGTCTGGGAAAAGTTGGGAGCTTGTGATCAAAAACTCCACATAAACTTTTCCAGTTTCACGAACACCATAATTAAGGGTCTCCATATGCTCTTAGATTCTGAACCTTCTCCAGAAATCCTCAATATAGCCATTTCAGCTCTGTGCCATGGATCCTAGAACACACATCTAGCAGGGTGCTGGGACCCAGGTCCCCCTGATGGCTTGTGCCTGTTTATATTGTATTGTTCTTCTCAATCACACAGAAACACATTTCAAAGCCCTTTAAAATTGAGCTCTATTTCCATTAACGTTGAACATCAAGGACTTTACTTGGGGTACTGTAATGATCTCAACCCCCCTTTCTCTTCTTAATCACTACTGGCTTCTGTCACCTGTGGTTCTGGTTGCAGAAGTACCTCAGCCAGGGGCCTGCCTCTCCTTGGACAATCAATATTGAGCATATGAGTGCTTTAAGTGTTTCAAAGCTCAGCATCTAGCAGGCCTAGTGCTGTTCCCTGGGTTAGAAGCTTAATCCTCACAGCATTGGGGTTTGGTCTCTACTGATGAGTATCTTGGTAACACTGTCATCTCTTGCCACCATCTGTCCGGGCTAGGATTTTCCAGCTCCAGCCCAGATTCTCATTCTTATTGCTACATCTAAGACAATACAAAGCAACCCAGAATCTTCCTTATGCCAATCCTTGTCTACCCATCCTCTCCTTTCTAAATGCCATCAAATCATCGAGCCACTGCACTGGATAAAACCGTCCAGCACTGTGCATCCTTCGTGATGCCTGCCGTGTGAGGACCTGTTCTGCCCACCACTCATCTGTTGTAAAAGGTTTCTGTATACTGGGAAGATGTGTCCTCACCAAGGCTCCTTCTGATTGGTTTAATAAAGAGGACAGGTGGGATTTCTAGAGAGAGGGAGGAAGAGGAGGAGGAATCTAGATGCCTGGACATGCTGTACTTAGGACAGGTCAAAGCCACAGAGCAGAATAGATTGATAGAAGCAGGTTAGTTTGAGTTATAAGAGATAGTTGGGGACAAGCCTAAGCTGAAAGGAAGCTTTTTTTTTTTCAATTTTTCAGTATTTTTTTATTGAGAAAAGGAAGAAAAAAAAAACAAGTTTCTGCCTCCTCCCAGCCTCCCATTTCCCTCCCCCTCCTCCCACCCTTCTCCCCCTCCCCGCACTCCTCTCCCCCAATAGTAAGCTTCCACGTTGTTATCTGGGGATCTAAAGACAGTGAGACAAGAAAGTGTGCTGCCCACACTGTTTTGTCCTCACGCATTGTGACTGTTCTCTGCTAACTTGTGTCCTGGGACAGTGGTTTTTTTTTTGCTATATGTTAAACATCTATCAGAATTTCCGTATCACCACCCATCCCATGGGCCCTCCACACTGCTCACTTCTTCCTTGTCTGTCTCCATCCACACATCAGCCCCCTCTTGCCTCCACGTATACTCTGAACACCTGTGTTCCTAAAAAGCCATTGTTTGAAGACTTAAGAGTGAAGATATCAGCCTGTGGGTCCTTCGGGAACTGATGAGCCCTAGAATGAGTGGAATGAGCACTAGGAGCGGCTCCGGAGAAAGAACTCACCCTGCCAGCCAGAGCGTTATAGAGAACTTTATCAGTAAGGTTGTTATCCTGCTCCATATAGCTTTCCCTTTTCTGAACTGTGAGACATCAGTTTCCATAGTCAACCTGTGGCACTTTGTCAGGGCATTTCAGAATGACAGAGAAACCCCCTGTCCTTTCTCATGCCTCCTCTAGACACTTGGTTAAAATCTGCATAACACTCAGCACTATCTCAGGCCAGAGTCTCTGTTCTCCTTCACTACTGCAAGCTCCAAATTTTGTATGGATACATATAACTTAATTATAGCCATTATTAGATTTTTCCAATTTGACTACCTACTGAAAATACCTGTTCTTCCAAATAACAGGTATTTCCAACAGCTAAAACATCCTGAAAGAAAAAAAGAATCAAATGTAGGGTGAGGAGAAACAGAAAGTTATAATTTAGTATTTTTCTCTTTTAAACCACATAGAATGCTCGTAGTGCCTGTGTTTGCTATCTGAAGCTCCGCTTTCACCTTCCCCTGATGTATGGCATGCCATTCCCGTGTATTTCAATTATTTGCTACCCTGGATGAGGACATTCAGGGCCTGCCGTAGCATTTCTCCACATTTGTTGTTTGCTTCCTTAAAGTCTTGAAAAAGAAAGAAGAAAACACAAAAGGAACATGTCCACATGACAGGAAGGTTCTCTGTGCTGTCATTGTCTGTGCTGAAGAGGACACCGCGTTCCTGTGTGCAGGGTGAGAGATGGAAATGCTTAGGGAAAAGAAAAGACTAATTAATGAACTTGTCAAGCCTCTCTCCCAGAAGAGGCATTGTTGTTTTAGTATTCTTTCCCAGATGCAGAAGAGCCATTTTCTCTTCTTGTTCTAATCCTTTGTTGTACAGGGACCTACGGCTGTCACAGCACTGCACGAAGTGACTATGAGACACTTTCTCAGTATTAAGGAGCATGCATCATTCTTTAATATGTCCAAATATATTTCTACATGTATCCATGAAGTATGGTATAAAATCTTAACGTAAGTAGTCAATATATCATGTATAATAATTTAGAATTTTAAATTTCAGTTGTATTTATACAATTTTTATTTGAATGTTGTTATATGTTAGTCATACTTTATGCTAGTTTTAAATTTTAAGTTCAAAAACCTGAAAGAAACAAAAGTAAATATTTGAATGCAATGTTTAAACTTTGAACATTTCATTACAATTATTTGATATCCCAACCTTTCAAATCACTATATCAATAGAATGCCAACTAAGCAAAATTGCCATAGTAACCTAATTAGTAACTTAAATTACCTACAAAAAGCTTTAGAATTAATTCATATAACATGTGAATCACACCTGCCTGTACTTTATAACTTGAAATCCCAGAAGCCAAACAACAAACCATTCTGCCCATCTTTGATATGTTTCCATGTTGAAATAGCATAGCCTACACATGTTCAAATGTTTTGTTATATGGATCTATTTGTAAAGATTGAGAAACAGGAAATATTTTACTTAGGAGCTCATTATCTTGGCTTATATTTTTTAACACTTTCACTAATGAAAAGAGCAGCCTTCCACCAATTCTTCAGTCTCAATACCTCTCTCTCTTTGTGTGTGTGTGTGTATGTGTGTATGTACATGCATGTATGTATGCATGCATGTATGTATATATGTATTATTTCCATAACTCATTCAAATGTTATACATTTTGTTTTCCTGGAGAAAGAGAAGTATTCATTTTACTGAACATAAATTATATGAAATATATAAAAATTACAGGCCTGATGTGGGAGTGTCATATATCAATCTGTTGATTTCATTGGTTAAGTAATAAAGAAACTGCTTGGCCTCAAAGGTTAAAACATAGGTGGGAGGAGTAAACAGAACAGAATGCTGGGAGGAAGAGGAAGTGAGTTCAGAGACGCCATGCTCCCCTCCGGGGCAGACGCAATGAACTCCAACCCAGGATGGACGTAGGCTAGAATCTTCCCGGTAAGCGCACCTAGCAGTGCTATGCAGATGATTAGAAATGGGCTAAATTAATATGTGAGAATTAGCCTAGAAGAGGCTAGATAGAAATGGGCCAAGCAGTGTTTAAATGAATACAGTTTGTGTGTTGTTATTTCGGGCATAAGCTAGCAGGCGGCCGGGGTGCTGGGGATGCAGCCCCGCCACTCTTATTACTACACAGGCCAGTGAGATGCTTCAGCAGGTACATATGATAAAATGCATTTTAAATATACGTACATATTTAAATAGATTATGGACAAAATCACATAATAGAAATAAATAGTGAAATAAAAATATCTATGACAGTTTTCCATTTAAACAAGAATTAAATCATAGATTGAGGCAATCTCCAAAGGAGCTCTCTAATCTTAGCACATACAAAGTGATATAATCACAAAGACGTGCTGATGGTTATAGATGCTCATCCTATTGACATGTTAGTAGTATTTACCTCAACCTTTGATGATGAAATTTATGGACTCTCTATTGATAGAACTGATGGTGTTTTGTAGAGGAGTAAATTCCCTCCTCTTGGTTCAGCACACAAAGTAGAAATTCATTCATACATCTTCTCACTTAGATTCTTTTTTTCTGTCACTCTATATGTCTCTGTGTGTTTCTCTGTCTCTGTGTGTGTCTGTGTCTCTCTGTGTCTCTGTTTATCTCTGTCTGCCTCTCTCTGTCTATCTACCATTTATCTATAAATCTATCAATCATCTATCTATCTATCTATCTATCTATCTATCTATCTATCTATCATCTACCTATCTACCCGTCTATCTTTATCTCTATTTCTATTCTGGATCTTGTAAACACTCAAGGGCAAATAAGGCAGAAACAGAGTCACTTTTAACAGCTCTTCCTTACCAAGATTCTCTGAGATTCGTCAGTCTCTCTGTTTCTTAAAACTCTGAGACAAATTCTTTATCACGGTGGCTTCTATAACACACTCAGGATCACTCTCGCTATGTTGGAGGAGTCTTCTGTCTGGTCAAGTCACCCCCCTTTGGTAGTTTTCATTCCGTTCTACTTTTAGACCACTATTGATTCTGCATTGGGTGGGGCAGTTCTCAGAGCTCGGTTCCTGTATTACCTTCATGGACTATCCACTCCACGCTTCTCCGGTTGGGTGGTAGCTCAGAAAGCATGGTTACCATATCAGCAGCATCCGGCGTCACTCGGGCTTTGTTAGAAACAAGGATTCTTGGGTTCTACCCGGGAACTCCTGAATCAGAAACTGGAGGTGGGACCCAGCCATCTGTGTTTCAATAAGCCTTCCAAGTAGTTATCACACTTAAACTCGAAAGCCAGCGATCTTGAATAGTATTTGAACAATGAAATTCATGTTTGCTGTCCTGCTTCAAACTTTTCAGTGGGTTTTCCCTGAGTATGTCCCTTCAGGTCAAGGACAGAGTTCAAGCTCTCAGGAAGATATGAAAGACCCACTCTGTTCTGATATTTCAGCTCTTCTCTTTCCATTTCCTCCCTCCCACCAGTGTTTTAGTCATAAGGACATTTTGAAATACTGCGAGCACAACCTGATTTTTCTGCCTTTATGTTTTTTCCTAGTACAGCTCTTCCCACACGCAGCCCATCCACCTGGGGGTGTTCTATTCATCTCCCCAGATCCAGCTCAAACCTCCCCTCTCATGGAATGATTTCTGGGGGCTAATTTCAATAATTTGCTTATACCGTATTTCTAGTCTTCCTGATCCACCTACATAATTTTCCTGAATTTACATCTCCATACATTTAAAAAGAGACGAAGACTGCTTGCTTGTGAAAGGAGGTAAAAGGGAAGAGAGAGAAATGGTATTTATTCTGCCTCCCACCAGTTCATCCCTAGTGCAAGAGCTGAAAGCAACATATGTTCCTTAGAATAATGGTGACACCTTGAGGACACTGATGCTTCCTCCCAGATGCTGGCTCGGTTGCTTAGTAGTCCTGCAGCAGAAGTATTAATGGAGGCCCACACACCGTATCTCCAAATGTTCAAATGCCATAAATACAACTAAAAACTTTCAATAAAATATCTTCTATCATTGTGCTTCCCTAAAAAAAAAATATTTCTTAGGGCTAGAGAGATAGCTTAGTGCTTAAGAACATGGCTCCTGTGGAAGACCTGAGTTCCATCAAGCCCCGTGTTTAATAGTTCACAGCCACCTATAACTCCATTTCTGGAAAATCTAGTGCCCTCTCTGGCCTATACAGGAATTGCACTATACACAAACAGTACACATGATTAATATAAAAATATTATATCTTAGTGAGAAAAATATAGCAAAGTAATAATATTACTTAAAAATCAAATATTATATATAATATTCAATAGTGTGACTAGGTATTTTGTTTTAAGGCAGAGATATAATATACTATATATGTTTACTAAAAATGTATATTCCTTGCCTTTGTTTATCAAATTCTTGATGTAACCAAGATTTTAGTTTATTTATAATAATATATTATTTATAATAACATAATAATATATAATAATATATTTAGTAAAATTAAACATAATTTTACTAAAGGTGTAGAAAATACAAATTCATCCGATTAAAATCACCTAAATATGAAAACTCAAAAATAAATTTGTTCAGGAAATTTTCTTAAGTAGTCAAAATTGTCTGCTATGTTAAAAAACAATTCCACATGTAATGAATACCAAACTTCTAGCTGTAGATAGTTTGCTAAACTTCATATTTTTTCATTTAATTTCATCTCATAATACAATTATAGATAATCCAAATTCTCAGCACCATGAAAAAAACAAATAAATCATTGGATGACCATAAATGGGTCAATAACACATTCTATTCACATTTTCTTTAGTATTCTAAGTATACCGGCAGAATACACACTGTATATAAATGCACAATGCACCTTAGTCATCGTGGACAAATGCTGTGTTAGTCTGGGTGTGTTTTCAAATCCACTGATCTGACAAAGAAAGAAGCCAGGAAACAAGTGATCATCTACTTGGAAAAACAAGCCTCCATGGCTATGTGATGATTTGGGGCATTGCTTCCAGAAGGAAGAATTTGCAAAGAATTTATCTCATTTTCTTAAGCCCCATATGGCAGTTCAGTCCACCCTCGGTACCAGGAAGCCCGGGTCCATCCCAGATGCTAGTGTTAGGGTGAGCTGCATGCTTTTGCAGCTTTTGATCTGTAGCCTGTTAAGTAGAAGCATTTTCCTAGAAGTTGTATAATGTTTATCTTTTATTTTATTTCTGTTCTTCTCTCATACAATT
>NC_022028.1:36705046-36786603 GCF_000317375.1 Microtus ochrogaster | reverse complement strand
GATTAAAGGCGTGTGCCACCATCGCCCGGCTTCTTAATGTTATTCTTTTGAGTGGATATGTGAGCACACATATTGTATTAAAGCCGTTTTCAATATCAAGTGGCGAGGCATTCATCATGAGATGTGTTTGTAACAGAGTTCTCTAACTCATAGACTTGGGACAAGAGCTGCAATCCTTGGATCTGGACTTCCTGGTGTTATTCAGGTGTTTACCATTATCCTAACCAGAACCAGGAAACTGGAGTTCAGCTATAAATTGTTGTCCTGGAGGGTAAAAGACACAAACGCATCTGCCAGTTGTATTTTCAGTGTCTTTGGTCCAGAAAACCAGACATAGTGTGTTGCCTAGCACTCACAAGACTACCTTGCACCCTTTACCCACACTTCTTCTGCAATGCTGTTAAATAAAAAGTCCACTTTTCACAAACAGGCAGTTTGATTGCTAGCCTCATGTGTCAGGCTGGTTATATGCCATGGTGCACAGTTATCTGATCATGTTCTAAGAAGATGCTATTGGGAAAGTATTTTATGAACTATGAGCTAGCTGAGCATGGTAGTATATACTTATAATCTCAGAGTTTGGGGATGAGGCATAGAAAAATAGGGGATGTAAATTTAGCTTCCACAACACAGCAAGTTTGAGGTCAACCATTTTAAAAATCCTGTCTTACACAGAAAAGAATTCATTGCCTTTCATGAGAGGGGACACCTCTGAGAATGTAGCTGGGCCTTATCCCGTAAGTTATGAACCCGAAGAACAAAACTGGAATCTCTGAGGATCTCTGCCTCAAAAACTAATATTAAAATCCTACTTGAGTCCCAACCCAACATTCCTTGCAAATCTCAGATTCAAGCCTATAACGTAAGTTCTTGCCTAAATTCCTCTCCAACTTGCCTTATAGATTTGGGGCTTGGCAGACTCCACAGTAACAGAAGCCAATTCCTTCTCTGACGAACACAGACCGATATTTTTATCATGCTATCCCAATCCGCAAAGCTAGGTCATTACCAAGAAAATGGAAACATACCCATGCAACACATACCTCTGTCTTTGCCTCACTACAGTAAACTGTGCAAATTTCGATAATTTTGGAGCATGTGTTAAAATAATAGGTGTAAAAGTCTACCTCCTATTCTAGACTGAGAGCTTCTTCCATGTAGAACTGTGCTGTTCATTATTCTATTTCCTGGGGCTAGGAATTGCCAATCACTTAATAAATGATTAATAAATGCCTGCTGAACGTTAGGGTGGCAGAGCTAACACATTACCTAGAAAAGCTGGCATAGGGGAGGGGGGAGGAGAAAAGCATAGTGGGGGAACAAAGAGAAAGAGAGAAAAGAGGGGACAGTGGGGAGCAGTCTCCCCAAGCTAAGGTGCCCTGTGAGATGGTATGAGCTTTAGGGTAGTCTTAATCACCGCTCTCCTGAAGAGGTTGATGGCTCTGGCTAAGGAACTTGGTTCCTACAAGTCATTAACTTTAATAAGCCAGCAGGTGATTTCCTTGAAAGAGCGTTGACTGGGACTCCGGAGTCTCTGGCTTCTCAGCCATGGTTTCCACCTCTGCCCTTATGAACCCAGTCTGGGCTTTGATTAATGAATGAGAAGACAGCCAAAATCTGATCCTTCTCAACAGCCGAGCTTCTAATCAGGTTTTGGTCACAATCATATACTAAAAGCAGAGCCCGAAAGGCTTTTCAAGTTATAAGAAAGGCAAAAGCCAACAACACATAGGGTTAACTCGCATTTTCATAATGTTTTAAGATTTCAGAGAGGCTTGTTAAATAAAGAACAAGGAAGCGTTTTCCCCTTCACGATGGAAATGTTGTGCGAATTCCTTCTCCAGGTAGATAAAAATGGCATCTATGCCCTCTGCCTAAAGCCTTAATGACAAACCAAAGTCCAATTCTACCAGAGTTCACACTTGGAAACCAATGGGTTATTGGGTTTACATACAAGGACATGGTGAAGGGTTACGGACAAGAGCCTGGGTGTTCACAAAGTGGCCACACTCGAGTGTTTTCACCCAGCATGAATGACTACTTCCCTATGGCTGAATATATAGAACTCCCTTCCCTTAGCCTTCCCCATATACCCTAGAGCAACAGTTCTCAACCTGTGGGTCTTGAACCCTTTGGAAGTCAAGTGACTTTGTTATAGGGGTTGCCTAAGGTCATCAGAAAACACAGATATTTACATTACAATTTATAAGAGTAGCAAAATTACAGTTATTGCATAGCAGAGAAAATAATTCTGTGGTTGGGAGTCACCACAGCATAAGGAACTGTACGAAAGGGTTGTGGCACTAGGAAGGTTGAGAACCAGCACTCTAGAGCCTCTCTCTGAGACTGGAAGCTGTGTAATTAGGGCATGACTGCCTAGAAATGGCTGAGCGGAAGGCTGGAATCTCAAGTAAGAGACTAATGACTGTCCCCAAGCCTCTCCTGTGAGGGAATGTCAGCAGCCAACCAGCTCAGTCTCACGAGCGTCCCAGCTGGTCTAATGAAGACGGAGGCCACTTTCTGGGAAGGAGGAGAGCTCTTTGTAACAGGAAGGCATGGGCAGTTCTCCCAACAGCACCACCTTTGGGCTCCTTTGCCTGAAATGTTAGTGTTTTTTTTTTTTTTTCATTTACATGTTCATTTCATGGACATGGTTTTCTAATGTTAATTACTCAGCTTCGTGCAGCTTTAATGAAATAACTGAGATAATCAACTTTAAGAAGATAGGTTGATTTACCTCGCCCTGGCAGAAGCGCAACTCAAAGACCAAGAGATCTCATTTGCTTCTGGTCCCCATGAGGGTGGCTTACACTGGCAGGGGTGCATGGTGGCACCAGATGAGCTAGGAAGAAGAAAGAATGATCCTGGGTCCCCCTTTGGGTGCATACACTCTATGATACTGGGATATCATAAAGCGAAAGTCTGGGAACAAAGCTTCTTGGTTTGCATTTTGTATTTGCATTTATTTATTGCAAGCATGTGCGGGCACACACATGCAAACACAACTTGCAGGATTCTATTCTCTCCTTCTACCAGGTAGGTTCTGAGGCCTGGGTCCTTGGGTCATCAAGTGAGTTAGTGAGGGTCTTGACCTGTAAACCATCTCACTAGCCCAGGACTGAGCTTTAACACATAGACCCAGAGGCATGTCAGAGGCAATCACAGCCCTGATGAGCCAAAGGAAAAGCGAATGTTTTACATAACAAGTCTGAGTAAATATCTGTAAGCCAAGAAGGGAAAACATTTGTTTTTGGTCTGTTCCTTCAGTTTAGTTGGCTTGCTTGTTTGAGCCATAGTCTCATTGTGTTGCCCAGGTTGGTCCTGAGCTTGCTTCTGATTCTTCTGCCCCAGTTTCCCAAGTATTACAGGTGGACACCACCCCACCTGGCCAGGAGACTGTCCATGCTGTTAATTTTTTCCTACAGCACATGGGTCAGATCTGTGTTGAAGGATATTTGTATACCAAGTGAAGCTGTGTCACTGTGATTGGTTTAATAAAAAGCTGAATGGCCAATAGCTAGGCAGGAGAGGTTAGGCGGGACTTCCTGGCAGAGAGAAAAAACTCTGGATAACTCAAGGCACAAAGATCTTGCCCATGAAATGCAGAGGGATTCGGACATACAGAATGGAGGAGAGGTAAAGAGCCACACGGTAGAACATAGATTTGCAGAAACAGATTCATCTAAGTTATAAGAGCTAGTGGGACAAGCCTAAACTAAGACCAAGCTTTCAGAATTACTAATAAGTCTCTGTACATTAATTACTTGGGAATAGGCTGTCTAAAGAAAGACCAACTACAGATGTGTCTCCTGTGCTCATCACTAAATGTACTTCCTCCTATGCCTACATCTTGTCTCTCATGATGTACGCTGTGCTGCATTAAGCATGCTGTCTAAACTTTCTAGTCCCAAACATAAGGTCTGTTGTATTCTACAAGAACAAAATATAGACTCAGATTATTTGAACGAATTGATAATACATTCTAGTAGAAGTAATATTGTACTAATTTTACTTTGGTCCAGTATCTGGCTTACTGCTTGGCATCTTCAGCTCTTAGGGCATCCAGGGACACTGCTCTGGTCAGAGATGATGTAAAGAAACCAGAGAAAGGAGGAACATGCTGATCTCTGTAAATTCTGCCCAGTAGTTACAGCATCTTTACCTGATATTCAGGGAGAAGACCCTTAGAACCAGGTCAGATGACCATATTTGGATTGTGTTGTTCCTAGTGGGCAAATATGCCCAAGAGGACTCCTTAAATGATGGGGGCAGGACTTCTCTGTGGGTAGCAATAGTAATAGAAACAGTGGTCATTGAGAAATAATTTTTCTATTAATCTTAGATGCTATTAATGTTATTAATCTACAACATCAACTCATATCTCAGCCAATAACATGGATTCAGACTTCAGCAATCTAAATAATGATGATGAAAGCTGTAGATGCAGATAGAAGGGGAAGAGAGGAGCATTTCCTTCCAGCTATGCAAGCATGCACACACGCAGAAGGGAAAACATAGGAAGCAGTTCAGTTAACTAAATACTCATGGAGCTCTGATTGGAGATGTTTCATCATGCAGGAAATACTAATGCTGGGATGTTTTCTCTTTTTATCCCACCCTCAATTGAAAATTAAATAGCATCCAGCCTTTCACCATGAGGATTCTGAAGCACTGACAATCAATAAGGAACTATTCAAAAGTGGGACAGTAAAGACAGAAGCCTCTATGCCTCCTCCTCCTCCCCTTCCTTCCTCCTGCCAATCCTCAGCATCATTGGTTGGCTCCCACACCTGCTTTATTAACAGTAGGAGAACAATACAGAGCTTCAGCTTCAGAAGAACAAGGAGGAGTCATCTCTCATCCCCACATGACAGCGCCGTGGTTTGCAGCCTGAGCAGCTCTGGGCAGCCCCTTCCCAGACGCCCTCCAGCGCAAGCCTGGGGAGATGGCCTTCCTCTCTCTGAAGCAACTGGGGATGATGGAGAAAAACAAGCAAAGGAGATTGTCTCCAGGGGTTTCTCAGGCCACATTTTCCTAATATTGGGGGTGTGGACTGACATCTGGGTAAAGAGCTATTTGTTCCAGCCCTCAGAGTGCTAACTAAGGAAGTGAGGCATTTCTTCTCTACCTAAGGCTAGACCACAGAGATTTTGATCTGTGGTGGAGCTGAGAGTCTTTGAAAATGTTATTCAGATGAGTCAAGCAGATATAAGCAAAGGCTAAATAACCCATTTGTTAGAGGGCAAACAAGAGATCTAGAGACTAGACAGTCAACCAACATTCCCTAGGAAGGAATCTGAGTGTGTGGAAGGCATTTTCAAGAAGATCCCTTGGTTCAAACAGAAGAATAAGACCATCGAATTTGCAAACCAGGGTAGGTTTCCAGAGCAAATACTGTGAAGACTGTGCCCCAGTGGGCGTGTAAGGTGACACACCCGCAAGATAGGGAGGAAAACAATCAAACTTAGTTATGCCCCAGCGGACATGTAAAGTGACCTGCAAGACAGGGAAGAAAACAATCAAACTTAGTTATGCCCGCCACACCCACCAGATAGGGAAGAGAACAATCAAACTTAGTTATGCCCGCCATACTTTTCAAAAGAGTCCCTTGTGCGTTTTAAAGTATACATGTATTATTAACATCGTAACATGTATGCAGTTTAGAAATAAGTACTGCATGCTCTATCTTCAAAAGTATTCTCCTGATAAGTATAAATGATATTAATTTTGGGACACTGCAGTTCTAGAAGATATTGATTGCTCACAAGAAGTTCTTCTGGGAAAACTGACCCATGCTGGAAAGGAATTAAGGGCTTCCTGAACCCAAGTTCTTGAAAAAAAAATCCTAAAATATGAAGGAAAAAAGAAAAAAAACAGAAAAGAGGAAGAAGGACTGATCTGGAGGAGAACAGTGAGGAAAGCATGGGAAAAGAAGAAGGGAGGGGTCTCCTCACAGCTGTTAGCAAGGCAATAGCCCCTGGTAATAACTGCTCCCAACTTCCTGAAGCACCAGGGAGGCTGAACTCTGTGCTAGCTGCCTTTCAAACATGACCTTTAATTCTTGTGACGATTTCCAATTTACAGATAAAGACCAAAAGCAATCTTAAAAATAACAAGTGACACAAAGTCCATATTTTTAACCCAATGCCCACACTCTTGATGACCTAGCAAGCTATCCCTTTGGAGCCATAGGTTCCAAAATGCAGATCACTACGGAGGAGAGCAGCATGGTCTCTACGCAAGGGTGGCACAGGAAATCAAGAAGTATTTGAAAGTATTAAGAGGAGAAACAGAATGTAAAGAACTAGCTCATCATGTCCATCCCATTATTTATTTGTTAGAAGGGGAAATCAAGACTTTCCTTCATTCCCAACAAAAAAAAAATACAGGGAGGGGGAGAATATGGATTTTAACATTGGAAATATTAACCAATAACAGACCCGTTATACTTCACTCTTGATATATTTGTCAACTATTCATTCTTAATTGTAATATGACCGTGTGGTTAATACCCTTGTACATAAAAAGTATGTGCTGGCCTCCTAGTAAAGGAGGGAAGCTAGATTTCCCTCAGTTACATATGTGTGACATCTAGGTTAAGAGAACAAGACACACACAATGGAGACTCCAGCCCTGAGGCTGCAAAAGCTACAGTGTCTGTAATGTGTTCTAGGGGGTACCTCTAGCATTGTTCTTGCTAACAATACATTTTAAAGGACATCAGTGTAATCATGACCAGTGAGAGGAAAGTATGGCTGGTCAACAGACAGGCAAACTTCGCCTCCACCAGGTTCAGGTTTGAAACCCAGGTAACCTCAGATATGTCGGTATGAAAACGCCCCTCATTGTTTGACTTCCGACACCCCTTTCTCCCTGACACTCAGGGTTCTTTTCCTTCTCCTTTAATCTTCATGATTTCCTCTCTGACTGTTCATCTCTTGAATAAAAAAGAAGCAAGAGTGAGGTGAGCAAGGAAAAGGAACTGATCAAAGAGAACCTAACACTGTAACTAATGAGATACAAGATCAACTGCCTGAGTACAGAATGTAATACTTTCTTGTAGTACTAACCTGCCCTGTGGGAGGTCAAGGTTTAACTCCTAGCACTGACCAAATCATGCACAGTGGGACACAGCTGCAATCCAACAACCTGGGAGGTAGAGGCAGGAGGAGCAGAGTTCAAAGTCATCTTCAGCAATGTAGAGAGTTCAAGGGCTGTCTCTGATAAAATGAGACACTGTATCATGAAATAATAAAATAAAACTAAATAATACAGGTGGTTAAGGTAATCCTTCGTGATGAAGAGTGGTGAGCTATGGGGCACATCTTAGTGGTGATGGTTGTCTTGTGAGGTGCTTGCTGGGTATCCTTGACTTCTAGGACTACAAGTAGAAGATACTTGGGATTTTCTCTTTTTTTGCTGTTGCTTTCAAATGTGCCCCAGAGTCCAAGATGGTGAGGTCCTATCTCTTGAATGCACAAAAGATGACCATTCAAGAGAGAGACACAGAAATCCTCCAAAGCAATCTCCTGTCTGAGGACTTACTAGTTGCAAACTTCATCGTAGCTCCTCTGATCAGATCCACAGGGAAAAGTGCTCACAGCTCTTCCCACACTCAGATGGAATATTTGTGTATGTCTCTTCCGAGTTATAAATCTCTTCACCCCATGTGAACACTTCAATTTATCTTTGCAATATCAGTCTTCCCACGACACAGAAAGAAATAAGATGGGAAACAGACTTCATGTGGACAAACTGGTTTGTCAAGTTAACATTATAGTGAGCATCTGATATGTTCCACTCACGGCTAGAAAAAGTAAAAGAATAAAAGTTTGTGAACAGATTGTTTTCTAGGGACTTGCCAAATACCCTCTTCCGTACCTCTATCATTTTTCTCATTCCTCTTCCCGTCTCTTCGGTTCCCATGTGCCTCATCTCAACTCTTCCCTGCTGGGTCTCTTTCTTCCCCATCTACCTGAGGGAACTTTGCCAGTGTTCTCTGTGTAAACCACATCCACTGAAGGGTCCTGCTTGATCCACTTTCATTCAGCCACTGTTCGGTAAGGCACAGCTGGAGTACCAGCAGGGCATGGAACTGGGTTATGTTTCAGCTGAGATGGGAGATACAGTAACCAGAAAGAGCCCTCCACTCCACTGCAGTCTGTGATGGATGATCTTGGTCACCAACTTGAATCTGGAAGCAACTGAGTAACAAACCCTCAATGAGGACTTGTCTATCTCTCAGAGTGGGTGGTACCTTCTAGTAGCAGTTGCCCAGATATATAAAACCACCCAAGGAAAAACTAAAATTAGTTCTGCTTGCCTCCCTGCTTTTGCTGTTTTTAAAATCGTGTGTGTGTCACCATGGTACTCATGTGGAGGTCAGTGGACAACTTTCAGGAGTTGGTTCTCTCCTGTAACCATATGGGTCTCACTTAACTTTTATATCAGTAATCATTAGGTACAGCGGTGTGGCATACACCGCACTGTGAGAATGTGTGCGCAGGTGTCTATCAGTGCTTTCTTGCTTCCAACGTATCTTCCAGAAGCACAGATGCTCTTTGTGAATGTTCCTGTCATAACATCTACATCCTCGGGATCCAGGCCAAAATAGTTTACCACACCTTGCCCTGAACGCCCAAGGGCCCCAATGCTGTGTGCCTCATGCAGATGCAAGTACACCTTGTACTTCTTGAGAGCAATCACTTCATATTGGTGAGCTCTGGGCTTTATTGGGAGACAAGACATCAATGAATATGGCAGAAGAGCAATTGAGAATAGTTCCCAACATGAAACTCGGGGTTCCACATGTGTGCACATATGTGCGCACGCATGTGTGCACACGCACATGCAAAGACACACAGAGAAAGAGAGAGAGAGAGATACAAGATAAACAGAATGAGAAAAGAAAAGAGTTTGGACGAAAGGGTCTGGAATACAAGGCTAACAGGCTAATCCTTCTGTTTCTTAGATGCTTCTTAGGCTCGTTACCCAGCTTCCTTTATTCCTGGGTAGAGGGTAGATCTCCTAAGCAGGAGGCATGGCAATGTTATCAGACAAGACATTTCAAAGAATTTCCTGATTCCCTGCTCAAAGAGAAAAATGGATGTTTCTGTGAGCTAACAGAATTTCTAATTTGTGTACCCTGCTTTTGAAGAAGGAGTTTTGGGCAATGATCTATGAATTCAACCTAGACTATACTTCTAACATAAGACATTCAAACCAGAATCTCCTAAAGTTATGAACCATCAGGCTTTATTTCAGATGTCGTTTTTCTTCTTCTAAATCGTGATACACACGGGGTAAAGACTGACTCGGACTTGCTCACTGCTGCTTTCCCAAGCTTTGCGTTGGGGCCTTGTATATGAAAAAGGATCGCAATAAGCTCTTGCTGTGTGGGTGAATGAACAGAAGTCATCTATCAAACCTTTTCTTTACCCTGCTACGGTCATACATCAAACATGCTACTCAATCAATGATGCTGATGACTTTACCTCGCTGAAGTCAGAATCACCAAACAGCTTTGCTGGGCAATGTCATCCTTGAGCTTCAAGCCA
The DNA here is from genome assembly GCF_000317375.1 of Microtus ochrogaster. Classification (NCBI taxonomy): domain Eukaryota; kingdom Metazoa; phylum Chordata; class Mammalia; order Rodentia; family Cricetidae; genus Microtus; species Microtus ochrogaster. Next base: position 36,777,046 of record NC_022028.1, on the reverse strand, counting down.
CTTCTAATCCGAAACTGACTTCCTTGGGTGTCTAAACTGCTGGCTCTTCAATCTCTAATTGTTTCTTATTATGTTCTGTGTCCTTTACCTCAATGTAAATCATGATTTTCATTATTGATCCCCACGTGATAAATTATTCTTTTATTTCTATATTTTCTCCTGAATACCATCGATTCGCATAAGTAAAACATATGTCTAGGCTGTTAGCTCCATCATTGTCTTTAATTTTTATAAGGTCTCATGTTTTGTTCCGTGAAAGATATTTGTACATGTGTCCAATTAAAGTCATGAACCGTTTCTGAGCTCAACCTTGTCATTCTCCTCTGCAACCTTTTGGAAGTCATTATAAAGTGCTGACTTTTATCCAGATTTTAAAGGTCATAGTTAATTCAAAGTCCCCACTTTTCCTTTCTGTAATACTTGATGGTTTCAATCACAAGTCTTTGGTGTCCACTGTTTTCCCTCTGTAATCATTCTCGGTGGACCATATGTCCTGAACAAGTCATTCTGACATGACATTCCTTTCCTCAGCATGAACTGATTTCTCTAGGACACACACTTACTACTATTAGTTCATACTTCAGAAATTCTTTGTAGCCACCTCATGCACATAATAGTAAGGGAATTTTATACTCCTGAAAGAGGCCCCTAAGAGTTAATGATTTTTTAATACAATATCTGCATAAAAAGTTAAATGTGGGAGATTATAGTCAAAGGTAATGGTGGAACTGGAACTAATATTTATAATATGCTCTTAGATTCCCTCATTCAAAAATTTATATTTATCCTGTCCTTTAAAACATTCTGTAATTACTAATTTAGATTCATATTTTCTTTCTTTACTACTCTGCTTATACTTTTTTTTTCTTTTTACTTTCTTTTTCCTTTCAGAGCTGGAATGCTCCCCTCCCAACTTTCACAATGGCCCATCACTCCAAATGCTACAGCCCTCTACAAATGGAAGCAATGCCATTAGAGCTAATACCCAAGATTACACCCCTGTGTGTACATACTAGCCTTAAGCACTTCTCCTTATAGCTGTGGGAGATGATTTGGAAGGGGTAAGGTCATCCAAAACATCTTAAACATTGGTTCACTGCACATGACAGTCCTAGAGTCATCTTGCTCGCTTGTTCCCGATAAAAATGAATCCCAGTAGGACAGTGATGGTGACCCTGGTCATGAGTCATGCCTTGCATGTAGTGCCCTTGGATGGCTACCAGGAAACGCCAGAGTAAGTTAATAGCCTGTCTCTTACTACTCATTGCCAACAATGGGTTTTGCTCTACATGATCTGGCTTCCTGGTCTCAAGGATCATCATCCCTGGAAGACACAGAGGCTATAAAGAGAATAGGCCAAGAAGGGTCTGGTACAGGCACCAAGCCAAGCCCCAGCTTGTGTTATTAAACCTAGTCAGGGATGCAGCCGGACAGACAACTGAAATCAGAAGAAAACATCCTAGATTTTCAGGAGAAGCAATCCCACCAATCAGGCTAGGAAATTTCATTTGAATGCTTCTCTCCTTCCCTCTCACTTCCCCCTCTGTGCTTTGCTCGAGAAGACACAGAATGAAATTAATCAAAGGGAATCTGCTTCATTAACGGATTGCCTCTTCCCGATTTCCTCTTCCCTCCAGTCAAGAATGTTTCTTAAAGTGCTTTTCAGCCACCCTGCCGCACACTATCTTGATGCTGGCCTAGGGTGACTGGACAAATAATGAAATGCTTGCAAGAACAGAGCACATGTTTGCTGTGGACTGAGAGAGAAACCTAGTTAACTCATTGGGTGGATCTGCTTCCGGCTCCTACTTGTGTTATAACCCGTTGACACTGGACAGCAAACCTGATTTCTCACACGGGTTAAATGCTGGGGTATGGCCATGCAGGAGTGAGATGGAAGTGTTACAGTCACAAAGAGTCCTAAAACTCCCAGGAAGCACACATGGCTTACATCTTACACCCACAGGGAATACCCCATTCATCTGCATTAATAACGGGGCACAGCGGGCTAATCATAGCTCATTTGTGTTTGGCTTTGGAGTATGCTATGTGGGTTTTGGCAGAAGATTTACCTTGCTAATTATGTCTTTCTTAAATTAATAATACAGCTAATTTGCAGTCTCTGAGCACACAGCCATGACAGGGAAAAGGAATGTGCTAAGTGGCGATGGTGTGTGATCTCCCTGCAGCCTCCTCTGCAGCCCCTTATGATCTCCAGAGGAAAAGTTCAGGTGCGACGCGTAGTGCTGGGCAGAGAAGATAACTGAGTTTATTACAAGATGAAGTGCAGCACTCCCGATGGGAAAATGGACAAGGGCCGTGAAGATAAAACACCCTCGCAGGGGAAGCAGGCAGTGTACAAAACATCACCTTGTCCACCTAGATGCGTATAATACTACTTCTGAAAGTCCTTAGAGCAGAAGGCTTTGTTGTAGAGATTTTCCTAGCCAAGTGGTTGACAGACCTGAAATTGGATTTTTGCTTATTGTTGTGTTTTTTAAATGTATCTTCTTTGTAATTCAGTGTGTGTGTGTGTGTGTGTGTGTGTGTGTGTGTGTGTGTGTATCATTGTTATTAGTGTGAATGTGTGCCACCTGTGTGCAGACACCTGGATGTTCTGGATCTGGACTTACAGGTGGTTGTAAGCCTGTGGGTGTGCGGAAATAAAACCCACGTCCTCTGCAAGAACAGTGTGTGCCTTTCACCTCTCAGCCTCCTCTCTAGCCCTAGGGGCTCTTTTTTGGACCAGAAATCAAGCAACAGGAGATTAAAAATAAAGAGAAAGTAAAAATAAAGCTTTTAAAAAATAGCCATGCTTTCCATGAATGGAACTCAGCAAAGCCCCAATGGTTGTAGGTGATAGGACTTGATAACAGTTGTACACTTGCTACTGGTGTTTTTCTAGGGTGTTGATTGTGAGAGATGGATCCATCCTCAATGATCTTCAAGCTTGCTGATATCTAACCTACCTAACAATAAGGAAAATAATCTTGGACTTTAAAAGTGTCTTTGACTACATCTGTATGTATGTGTATCTATGTATAAAATTGTACATCTATAGATGACAAATGTTTTTAGATACTGGACCAAAAATGGAGTTTAAGTTACCTGTAAAATCGCTGTGATTTATTGACTCATTTATACCATTGGAGTTGTTCACTATAGTTTTTTTATTCCTTTTTAAATAAATTAGGATTTAATCACAGTCAACCAATGTGTGCATAATATTCCAAATATTTGCTCTTATAGTATGAAATACTGCAAAATATTTGAGGAAACAAAGGCTACTTTGTGACTTCAGATTTTAAAATCTGGACCTCAGGAAATAGTTAGAGGGTAAGAGCACTTTCTATATAGGGTGAAACCCGAGTTTGAATCTCAAGGATTTGTGTAACCACTGGAGATGGAATGAAAGATTCAACACTCCTAGCACTCATGTAAGGAAAGGGAAGGTAAAGGCAGAGAATTCCTAGATGGACATGAATGATTCAACTAGCCCAGTAAATGCAGTAGGAAAAGATAAAGGAGACCTTGTCTTTAATAAGCAGAAGGTGATAACGGCCACCAGAGATTATCCTCTGACATGCATATGCATGCTGTATATTCCCAAATTTCTGTCCCACCCGGTCCTGCAGCCAAATATGTCCCAAATAAACACACAGGGGCTTATTATAGATGGTTGGTCTACTGCTCAGGCTTATTACTAAACATTTCTTAAAACTTATAATTCTTATCAGTGTTTAGCCCTGTGCGTGGCTCAGTACCTTTTCTCAGTAAGGCATTCTCATCTTGCTTCCTCTTTGTCTGGCTGACAACTGTTTCTCTGCCTTTCACTATTAATGGGTATGCTCATTTGAGAAATTGTAATATAGTGTGTTGTTTTTGTTTTTTGCCTCTCACTTTAAGTATATGCTTATAGAAGATTCTTGCAAGTTCAAGTAATACTAGATAGAAATGCCATCAAACATTATCTGTAACTTATTAATAAGTAATGTATTAAAACAAGATATTTCATCAATATTATTGTGATAGTGTAAGAAAAAGTCAAAACAGCCACAGTTGGATTAGTCTCTTCTGAGCTTTTCTGAAGGACTTAGGCACATCATTCAATTTTGATGAGTGAAATATGTGCATTAACACCTCACTGCGTTGACCCTACAGGAACTAGCAGAACACTTGGTAAGTGCCTTAACTCTCTGTATATATAGAAAAGCTCCCCTTCTGCTGGAATGGCTGTATTGGTCTTTTAAAATTACAATGACATGGGAATTTTAGAACATAGGTATCAGTGTAAACATATAGAATAAAATAGGAAACTGGAGATAACAAATGGATTTTTCAGAACAAAAGCATGTATCTCAACAAAGCATTAGTACATACAGATTCTATGCCAATCATAAGCTGAATGTACATGAATACTCAACTGTGGTTTTGAAAAGCTAATTTAATTGGACAAAAATAATGAAATACTGACGTCATTTAAGTGATGGCCTGGTGTAATAATATGCTAATTAACCCAAATAGCCAACAGAATGCTCCATTCCATTTAAAGTATCACTTGAAGCAATTTCATCAAAAAATAAATTAGAAAACACTTAGAGATGAGAAACTCTGATACTGAAATAGCTGAGTACTCATTGAGGACGCTACAAAAATACACCTGGGAGAAGCAATCACACATGGAGCTCATGAATGCTAACTGTAAACTTCTCAAGGACTCTCATGAAGAATATAGAAATAGGATAATCCCAATGTCACAGAGTTTAATAACATATCTATCTATCTATCAAACTAGCTAGCTCGCTAGTTCATTGTTATGTGAGTGTGTAAGAGACAGAGAATGTGTAAGTCAGGCCAGAGGAATACCATCTCACACCTGTCAGAATGGCTAAAATGAAAAACACCAATGATAGCCTTTGCTGGAGAGGGTATGGAGAAAGGGGTACACTCATCCATTGCTGGTGGGAATGCAAACTCGTGCAACCACTTTGGAAAGCAGTGTGGCGGTTCCTCAGGAAATTCGGGATCAACCTACCCCTGGACCCAGCAATACCACTCTTGGGAATATACCCAAGAGAGGCCCTATCATACAACAAAAGTATATGCTCAACTATGTTCATAGCAGCATTGTTTGTAATAGCCAGAACCTGGAAACAACCTAGATGCCCTTCAATGGAAGAATGGATGAAGAAAGTATGGAATATATACATATTAGAGTATTACTCAGCAATAAAAAACAAGGAATTCTTGAAGTTTGCGTACAAATGGATGGAAATAGAAAACACTATCCTGAGTGAGGTAAGCCAGACCCAAAAAGAGGAACATGGGATGTACTCACTCATATTTGGTTTCTAGCCATAAATAAAGGACAGTGAGCTTATAATTCACGATCCTAGAGAAGGACAGCTTAAAGAATTTTTTTTCTCCTTCTTTCAGGTTGGTCTCAGGGAGAGAACACAGGGCCTCGGGCTTGGTGGCCTTTCCTTTAGCCACTGAGCCATCTCACTAGCCCTAGAGTTTTGAAATGCATAAAATCCCAGAATATTCATCTTGTTGGAAAAAAACCTGGATATGGGGTCTAATAAATCTTCAAGCACATTTCAATTCCCATGAAATATCGCAGCAACCCTAGGTGTAAGACTCCTTTGACCTGGCTTTTCTAGACTGTAAATCACGCTAGCAAGTAGGTTATAATGAAGGCTGAATGGGAGAGCTTTTCCAAATCACATGCATGGGTTTCTGCATGGAATAGCACTCCCTAAGAATCTCTTTCTAGGGGTTCAATTCATATCCTCAAATACAGAAACAAGTGTCAAGTGCATGGGGAATTGCATTGGTTTTGCTGTCTAAGAAATTGTTTATGCAAAGACTAAATACTTTGTTAGAAAAATATAAAAGAAGAAAGTGTCTTAATGGGAATTAGAGTACTCAATTAATTCTAATTCTAAGTTTTAAGATATTGTAGTTCTACATGTTAAAAAAAGATATTTTTTTCTTACAAAAAAATCAAGGTGATAACAGATATGCTCTCAAAATAAAGACAAGCTACCCAACATTTGAAAATTTTTCTGTTTCTCTGTTACATCAAAGTTTGTAGAGGTTTGTTTGACACTGGTCAAAGAAAAAATAAAATATTGAAAAAATGTACTGTTTCATTTATAAAAGCATCTTTTGCTAGATATAAATCAAATTTGTTCTATATTTTAGAAGACAGTATAGCAATAACAATAAATAATAAGAAATATAAAATAATATCATTATCTCAATCCTTGCTATCTATACTAAAAATTATTTTGAGAAATAATCTTTTTAAAAAACTGCAATTGTCAAGGAAAACCGAAGAAATACTATACAACTAAAAATGTTAGTGGATTTCTTTTATAATTAATGAGTATAATTAATGTTAAATTTAGCTGTGACTTCAACTAATGTCCCAAGCACATCTATTGTGTGTTCTACAGAACAAGCAGAAAGGATGGCTTGTAGAAACCATCCTTCAGGCTTGTTGTAACAAATACACACAAAGAGGTGGAGTCATGCGTTCATAAGATGTAAAAGGTGGGTGTTACGGTGTGGGGATTTGTTTGTATGTGTGATGTTCTTAATTAAAATGAGACGTGGAAAATATTTATAGATTTACTTTGAGTGTAAAAGGATTTGCTCTTTTTAGTTAAAATGTCACAGCAAATATGACAAAAATGTAAAAATGAAAGAACAGAGCATCTGTGTATGATATATATATTCTCCTCCCTCCTGCCCTCTGAAGATATGGAAGACAGGATTTCATTTGTATGGGAACGGTGCCGACAGCCCTCTTAATCCGGTCTGTGGCTACCAGCAGTGTCACAGTACCTAGCCTGTTGCAGTCTGAAGAAATCAGAAGCTGAGCAGAAATGACACATGATGAGGCCCCCCTTGCCTTCCATGCTTCTTTACTGCACCTTAAGTACTGGAATGATGGGAATCAACGCTGTCTTATGCACCACAGTGTGCAAGAGGTGGAGGGCCATCAGACTCAGACCCTGAGGTCCTCTAGCCTGCAGTTTTTGGCTTTGACTGTTACATCAGGATAGATACCTACGTCTACATATTTATGTTGAGTCAACGGGATATGTTTTGTTTGTCAGCTTCAATAGGTCACTGTTGTTTGACTCTAAAATTAGGTCCATGACTAAGCCCATTAGGCTCCAAAGGATGCTGAACTGAAAGTCACAGTCAGTGGGTCATAAAACTAAACAAGTAGATATGAACAAAAGAAAAGGGAGAGAGAGAGGGAGTAGTTGAGATTGATTGCTAATTGATTGGCTTATGGTTTGGAAAGGGTCAGCATTGGTATTAAGGAGTTGGGACAGGAAATTAGTAAGAATTCTGTATATTTGCAAAACTGTTCAAAAATTAATTAATATAAAATACTCATTAAGACTATACTAAAATGCCAGTTTATATGACACTGAAGACAAGATGATCTACAGAAATATAAAAGACGATTGTTTTGTTGATTTTATGTTTAAATGTTTCCAAAGATACAAAAAAAATTATTTTGGGGCATATGACTATTACTGATGAGTGAAGTTCTGAACAAAGCCACAATAATTCCAGAACAGATAATGCTTTTTTTCTGCACTCCAGGAAAGGCTATGTGTGTAGAAGGAGAGCAATTGCTAGGGTAAGTCACATTTGATTCCTAATTGCACGTTTAAAAGAAGAAAATTCTGTTTGAATTCAGTATTTAAATTCACCACTATTCAGTAGCGATCTGAATTCCCAAGTTCAATTAAAAAGGTCATTACCCTCTGGAACCGAAGGTGCTCTCTTAATTACAATGTTGCTAATGAATTGGGAGAAGAAGACAGTTTGGCTCAGTTCAATTAGCACATATAAGCCAAAGCCCCACACATGTGGGAGTTCCTAGTGCTTTCCCTAGCTTTCCACCCTTCCCTTCTTCCTTCTTTCTTCTCTACTTTCCCTTTGCCTATCTCCCTCTTTCCTTTCTTTCATTTAGTTTTGTGTGTGTGTGTGTGTGTGTGTGTGAGAGAGAGAGAGAGAGAGAGAGAGAGAGAGAGAGAGAGAGAGAGAGAGAGAGAGAGAGGTGGGAAAGAGACAGACGAGAATGTGTGTGCATACAGACATGCTTGCCTGTGCAGGGGCACATGGAAGCCAGAGAACAGATTCTACTTCTCAAATTTTTCGAAACAGCATCTCTCATTGAACCTCCAGCTGACCTGCCCCAGAGCCTCAGGATCCACCTGTCTCCAACTCTAAACCAAGCTTTACACCAGGGTGCTGGGAAGCAGGGCTCAGGTCCTCTTATTGGTGCTGCAGGCTCTTTACTCATGAAGTCATCTTTAAACGGTTGCTGATGCGCATCACAGCGCTTCAAATAGACGTGAAGAGACGCCAAAGCTGGATAGGAACTTTTACTTAGGCTTTGGATGTGGAAGAGAGCACAGGCCACATTTTCCCTTCACTAAAACAATAATGACCCAGCAGTTTGACTGTGATAGGTTGTGCTCACCATGTCATGGTAAAGTGAACATGGTACCCGTCTCAGGCCCAATGGAGGTTTGTCGCAGTTCACCTGAACCAAAATGGCAGCATTCTGTGATGATGTTCTATTTGGCTAGAACTCTAAATAATCCTAAATAACAGATTTCAGGTAAATAATAATATTCTTTTTATATTCAAGGTATTTTGTAAAACTCCAAAAATTAGCTCTTTCGAACAAATCAATAACAACAAAAATTCTGCTGCTACATTCAATTTTAGTGAACTACATAACAACTGTTTAACCACATCTGGAACTTAATTTATAGGGAAATTGTTTATTGCAATTTTTCCAGGTTATTCCCTAGGTTATACCTACAGGTAGCCTTTAGAAATATGTCAAATTAATCCAGTTAGAGTCAGCTAAACTTTGCATTTCTTAATTCACTCAACAAAAATTCCCACACTTCTAAGGCATATCAACTGCATAGCTGGCCAATACAAAATAAATCCCATGATTGTTTGTTCATTTTTGTGTTGTGTACTGTTTTGTGTTTTAAGAGAGGGGCATAATATAAAGTTTGGTGGGTGGGGATGGGATGAGGATCTGGGAGGAATTAAGAGGGGAAATAATACGATCAAAATATATAATATGAAAAATTAATAAAATAAAAACCGTAAATGCATCAAGAAATAGATTTTTAAACAATTCAAGAACTCTATAACTTTGAATTGAGATTAAAGTGCACAGCAATCTAATAATAAAATGAGTAAATTTAAACAAGAAAAGTAATCGTAAACTGAGAGTCTTTTCTTATGCATAGGTACATCTATCCCACGATTAATGGAATTAATGATTAAACCCTGAACTGTGAGGTTAAAAACATGCCAGAGAGCTGCAGAGATATCTCTGAGCACAAAAGTGCTCGTGCAAGGATGAGAGCCTGTGTCCAGATCCCAGAGCTGCATCAAAAGTAGGGCGTGGCCACGTGAAGTGCCTGCAACCCAAACCCTGTGGGAGAAAGGGATAGACACAGAGGGACAGCAGGGACAGCTGGCCGCCAGTCTACCTCCTGGCATAGTAAGGGATTCTTTCTTAAGGGAAAAAGGCAGAGAGTCATATAATGGTCTTTTTTCTGGTCTTTTTGTATTGCAGAGGCACATGCACCCAGGTACACACGTGTGCAGATACACACATACACCAGACTCACACAGCAGATGATAGATAGGTGATAGGTAGGCAGGTAGGTAGGTAGGTAGGTAGGTAGGTAGGTAGGTAGGTAGGTATGTAGACAGACAGACAGACAGACAGACAGACAGACAGACAGACATCAAACAGCCTGCTGTCAGTTTAGAGCTGGCTAACAGCCAGAGATGAAGCTAGACTCTACTCCTCTATCAATTGCCCCCAAGACAGTTTTAGAAACAGGAGGAACCATTTCCTTCTAATTTATCACCACAGAGAATACTCCAGGGATGAGCCATCCATTTATACTCTGAACAGAATTCTTTAAAGAGTCTTTGGAGTGTGGGAAAGTGAGATGTGTCCCATAAAGCAAAGATGGAACTTAACAAGAGGAGCAACCACTCTCTACCTCTTTTCCAGAATGAATACTGTTGAGAAATTTGCTATATTCCCTTCCATGGTTTGCTTGTTCCCTTTTCTCTCCTGCATCTTGGTAGAGGACTGCAAAGAGACTTCTTAAAATTTTTGCCTCACTGTTATCACACACTGTACACAGAAAATTTAATGGCAGCATAATTCAAGGCACACATTCATGACTTTTCCAGTTGTTTTCCTCACTGGATATTCTAATTAAAAAATGATCATCTCTATGAATGATACTTTCCTAAGGAGGAGAAATAGTGAGTCAAAGGAAAGTCATAAAAATCTAGGTTCAGTTGTCTCTATCACACTGCCATTGTGCATTCTGCAAGGGCTAAAGTAAATAAGACTTTAACTAACAAAATAAAAGGATACCTCCTTAACCCTTTCCAGTTGTGTGTGTGTGTGTTCATGTGTGTGGAGAGAGAGAGATTATAATTTCTCAATTGCACATATAATATTCTAATAACAAGAGAAATACAGAAATTTTTATTTATTTCAAGCTTGATGTACAGAAGAATGGTATTTCAATTATGTTGTACTCCTCAAGTCACTTTGCATTACATGGTAGAAAAATCAGTCAGTGCTCTACATGTGACCAGACAATAGTGGGAGTTTCCTGCATGACTGATTGGTTTTTGTGTTAAATTTTGCCATCCATAGTAAGAAATGCCATCCGTAATTGTGCAAGTTACAGATCGCAGCCATCCCCAGACACCAAACCCAACTGCCTGGAAAGAATTGTCAAAGTCTTCATAACATCTGTTTTGTGACCTAGTAAAAGTTCAACTGTGTAAGTTTAATGGGATCTCCACATTTCACAGAAAGTTAATGAAACAGCACTATGCCTAGAGTATACTCCTAGACTTTAAAACTTCCACAAGTGAAGCCATGTCCTTCAGGGATCGAAGTGAGACATGTTCCAGGCATGTCCTCTAGGTTGGTGTGATTCTTTGTATTTGCTTTCAAAAGTGCAGACTGTGACTGTCAGGGTCCTCTCTCCCCATCACTTAATTCTCCCCTATATCCCAAATGTCTCATGTTCAAATATCTCCCTTGGCAAATCAATATTTAACATCAACTTCTCTCTTGAGTGAATTTGTGGTTTCTGATTCTTTACTGAGGAAATAGAGATAGCTCCTAGAAAAATGAAATACTACCAGACCAATAATTTCTGTTTACTATTTTAGCATATCCTATCATCCTTACATCAACTGCTCTGCCGACATCAATTCGGTTTTCTATTTGAGCAAGAGGATCTCCACCCAGGTTCAGAATTCTAGGTGAAAACAAATGAGATGAGCCTTTATAATTTCATTTCCATTGTCCTGGGAGCAATCAGGGTCAGCAATCAGTAATCTCCTTTCTGATCCTGACACTGTAATTCAGCTTCACTCAAGTTATATCACCTGCTCCCCTAAGCCTAACGTAAAATGGGAGATCATTTGTGGGCAATCCCCACCACCACCATTACAACAGCGCTCTTCACAGTTCAGCTTACTTTTGTTTACATCGTGTTCTGTGCTTTTCTGCCTCTGACTATGTTGTCAAAGATCCAGAAGTTGTGATCTTTGAATCCAATGCAGAGAACACGAACTGTGAGACAAAGAGGCGGACAGGCTTCCACTTCAGTGTGTTTGAGGCCTGACATCATCTATTTCTCTGATTGTGGGTGGAGGTGGTACCACTTTAAAGAAAGGTATCAAGGTGAGCGTGAGCGGCTTCTCATCCCACCTCACTGCTGTGCTTACAGTAGAAGCTGCCACAGTTAGCTGTACATTTCCTCCTCAAAAGGACTTGTGAGAAGTGTATCAACTTGTCCTCTCACAGGGTCTAACGTGAGCAAGCAAGGGAAAACCAGAGAAACACATATAGCTACTGGCCGAGTTAAGTTAGAGCGTGTTTATGATTTTATTTAATAATTGCATTTTAAGGGTATTTTGAAATTATCATATATATAGTTATAGTTGAATAAAAAAGTCTTGGTGGAAATAAAATGTATTTTCTAACACAGCCCTCAAATTGTATTGCTTAGATAATTTAACTTGAAAATGTATTTCTGGGCTATAATTATCTGTGTAATACTTGCTTTTAATGGGGACTAAATAATAAAATTCCTAATAAGAAAACAATATTAATCCTGACACTGTAATATATATGTATTTGTGTATACATGTGTATTAAGAGAGAGAGATAGATAGAGAAAGAGATAGAGATGAGAGAGAGAGAGAGAGAGAGAGAGAGAGAGAGAGAGAGAGAGAGAGAGAGAGAGAGAGAGAGAGAGAGAGAAAAGAATATAGAAATAGTTCAGAAAACACAAGGAAAATTCAAATTCCTGGCTGCAAGAATTAAAGTATTAAGAACAAAGCCTTTCGAGATTGCAATAGACTTGCCCCAACCAAGGGAATTAAACAGAATGATTTCTGCTCCTAGCTACCCAGACACTTCGGGAGTCATATTTTGAGAGATTAATTGTGGGACTGTCAGAAACACACAGCACCATGTCTCTGTTGTGTTGGGTTATTTACAAAAGCCAAGGATGTTGTGAGAAAGATAACAGCATTATTGTTTCAGATCCATCAAAGTCTTAAATTTTCTATTTCCCTAAGAGTCTCTAGGCATGATGGGAAGACAATCAATAAGAACTCTGCCCTCTGGCTCAATAATTAAGGAGGTCACCCTCCAGGCTCTATGGAGGATCTTTCCCAAGTGATGTGCAGAAGTTCAGCACAGTATCTACTGACAGTGTCTCTGAGGCAGAGTATTCTCTCCTGGTGTTTGCACTTTGTGTTTCACCCCTAAGAACATTTCAGATTATTCTTCCCATAATGTAATATTTTATTTTGTCAAATTAATTCTCTTTCTAACAGTGATCTATACCTTTCGTTTTGTTTGTGTGCCAGCCTCTGAGATCTCTATACCTTGACTGTCCTGTTCCCAGGTGGGCTTCACATGCACCACAGCTAAGACCTCTGAGCTCCTGGGAGAGGCTGCAACAAGGACCCAACCCGACTTGGAGCAAGAATCTCTCTCTTTAAGCAAACCTTCTAGGAACCAAGTTCAAAACCCGTTTAGGATTGAGTGTGTTTTATTTGGAATTCATGACTATAATAAAATACAAATCATTCTTTGAAAACAGTTGGAAGATGCCTTATGGGGTAGATAAGGTATCTTGGTAGGTAAAGGAGCTGGCAACTAATCCTGATGTTCTGAGTTCGATCCCCCTTGGACTTACAAGGTAAAAGGAAAGAACCAACGCCTTTTCTCCGATGTTCGCATGCACAAGATGGCATGTGAATATATCACCTCGCACAAAGTGCACACAAAGGCACAAAATGATGCTTTACAGATTTTGCATGTACAAGCAAGGTCTTCTGAAGAATAAATGGTTCTGGAACCTGAACTGGAAAGAAAGGGATTTATTTATTTTTATTTTATTTATCGCATGTGCGCACGTGTGTGTATTCACATGTGACCTTGCAAGAGTGCCAAGGAGCACACATAGAAGTCAGAGGACAAATTCTGGGAGGCAGTCTTCTCATTCCACAGTAGGCTCCACTCACCAAACCTAGGTGCCCGGCTTGTGTTGTAAACACCTTTACCCAGAGGGCCATCTTGCTGGACCAGGAGTGCATTCTAAGATATTGTTTTAGGAAAAGCTGTGTCAGGGAAGGGAGTACATAAACAAACTTCATAGAACAGGAACACACAGGTCTGTCCTTGCAACAAGGTCAAAGGTCAGAGTCTGAAGCCATTTGCAAAGTGTTTTATAAGCACCATGGAGACAAATGCCTGTTTCCAAAATGGGAGAAGAGAAATTTCTCAAAGTAGTTCATTCTATATAGGGCTGGGCCAAGAAAGGTAATTTTACTTTCATTTGCAATAGTCCTATCAGAAAGGCTGACAAAGAACAAGTTCAGAATTTTAAAACTAAAATAGGCCTTCATAATTTCCAGCATGCTCATACGAGGGGGCCATGTTTATGCATGATTCTATTTGACATGTTTACCTCCACATCCACCATTTTGGGTTCCTTATGACACATCTCTGGTTAAAAGGTTTTTTAATACATGTTAATCCTGTCTCAGATTGTTTAGTTTACAGATTTGTATTTTATAGCATTCCTCACCACCCCAGGCTTTCTGCCAGATCCTCATGAATTTACGATAAAGACATGAAGAACCAAAGTTCCAACCTATTCCTATGGCCATGGAATGAGAGTATAAAATTATGAGATCCATCACTGTCTAGCACATGAGCCCAAAATGCACTCTTCTACATCATGTGAGAAATGACACAAGTCCTGGCTAAGCCAGAACACCTCCCTGCTGCCTCATTATGTTTGCTTCAAAGACACTTGTATTTCATGTGGGTAAGTCTTCTTCCTAAGATTTTAGCAGATGTGTGAAATATGATGGGTTTAAATGCAAAGCAATGTTTGATCTCTAAAGAAGGCAAGTTCCTATATCTTGAAACGACACCATAGGGTCACTGCTCAAATAAAAGCCATAAAGTCATCAGGGAGGAGTGTTTGTTTAAATGGAGAGGTTTGCACATATGCACATTAATCCCTATTGTAAGATCTTGCAAATGCTTGTGAACAGGAGAAGGGATGAGAAGGATGCTCTAAAGACTTGAAGAGATACTGCTGCATAATAGCCAACAGACATGACTTCCAAATCTCTGCCATACGGACAACTATTATTCCCTTGGACCATCATGTTTCTGGTTTGAAGGGCTTCTAGTTATTTTAAAAGAGAACAATACAGGAAGAATATCTTCAGAAAGTGAGAAAATGAGCTCCCTGGAGGGAAAAAAGAGCAGAAATTGGGGGAGAAGTGGGAGAGGGCAACCTGTAGGGGAAAAACTGCAGTTGCTCTAGAAGTGGCTTGTCCTGGAAACACTAATCTCCAAAGCAGCTGTTCTCAGTCTGTGGGTCACGACCCCTTCAGGGGTTGAACAACCCTTTCATAGGGGTCACTTAAGACCATCAGAAAAAAACAGGTATTTACATTACAATTCATAGCAGTGGCATGATTACAGCTATGAAGTAACAATGAAAATAATTTTATGTGGGGGTCACCACAACATGAGGAACCACTTTCAAGGGTCCCAGCATTAGGAAGGTTGAGAACCTCTGCTCTAGAGCTTACAGTCTTCTAGAATAACCAACTCCGTGCTGGGAAAGGAAGCTTTGTCGTATTTACTGGGTTTTATTTAAAACCTGGATGTATCAGAGACTAGTACGGTAAATTTGTTAAAGTTTATCTAGTTATCTTTCCTAAGTATATTCTTATTACTTTGGATTTGCCAAAATACCATTTCTTCAAATAATTAACAGGTTTGGGTCTAGGAAGGGAGCTTAGTGTCAGAATAACGCTGAACACATTTAGGACTTTGGGTTCTGCTCCTGATACATGCATGAAAAGTTGTGTATGATGGAAGACACAGAGTCATGTTTGAGTGACATGCTCCCTTAAGTCACAGGCTTGTTTTTGTTTCAGTAATAGAAGCATCTTGCAACCAATTAACCTTTACCACTTTAAAAGAACAGTTAGCACCTTGTCAGGTTCACTCAGCTAGAGAGGCAACTGGATCATCATTTATTTTGTCACTTAGTGCTGATCTTTCCATTGTCCTATATGACTACTTTTTTAGACTTTATTTTAGAGTTATTAATATCTTCAAAATCAGTAAAGAAATAGGTTAACTTCTATGTATGTTTTAAGACCATAGTTTTATTTCATTATGTGTTAATTTATAATTGGTTAATTTCATTAGTTTAAAAAATCAAAAACAGTTTCATAAAACAGGATTATTACTTAATCTATGCCTCCAAAATAAAATTCTTAGTAACTGACATGGAAGGAAATAATGACTGTAATTATGCCTCTCTTGTGTTTCAATAAATGAAAATGCTCATGTGAGTTTATTCACAAATCTGAGGTATAATCACTCTTTGTAAGATTTCTAAGGGTTTCTTTATATTGACAAATCAATTGCAGTAAGATATTTCAAAAATCAACCCCCCAAGAGATTGTTTAATAACTTTGAAAATAACTTCTTTCAACTCTAGATACTAAATCCATTTAATCATATAAACATATAATTTCTCTACAAACCAAGAATCACGATTTGAAACTTTGGGTTCGTTCTTCAGTATGGATATGGACAGGCAGAGCCTGTGACCTGTTCACAGTGGGCTCTGATTTCAGGAAGACGTGGCTTTTACACACCAAGCTGCCATCTCACAAACTTACTTATCAATGACAACAGTGACCATGGTTCTCCATACACTGACGCACACCATTCTCAAGTGCTGAGACTTCAAAATAAAGCCTGTATACAGCTATATACATATATTATAAATGTTTTAAAACTTGGTGTGAAAATCTCCTAGGTAGGCATTCTGAAATTTCCCAAAGACTACCAGTAAACTCTGTCGAGACTACACAGCAGAACAAAATCTTGTGCTGGTCTTAGATCTACACAATTCAGAAACACGCTGCCAAGATTCACAGGATATCTGGATATATACAGCCAATGATGATGCATGGTTAATATAAACTCAGAGATTGATATTGGGGTTCAACCTCAAGACCAGAAAAGCAAAGCAGCCAGTCACTGGCTGTTATCTCAACCTCAGTCCAAAATGGTGATCCTGCCTCCAGGGAGCCTCAGAATGAGACTGAGAGTTGTCTCCTCCCATTTCATCATACTTTCTAGGGCTGGGATTAAAGACGTGCATCACTGGGATTAAAGGCATGTACTGTCTGGTCTCTATGGCAACTAGTGTGGCTGCTGGGATCAGAAATGTGTATTACCACTGCCTAGTCGGTAAGGCTGACCAGTGGGGCTGCTTTACTCTGATCTTCAGGCAAGCTTTATTCACTAGAACATAATGAAATGCCAGTACACAAAGCACTAAAATTTACTTTAAACTTCAACGGTATGAGTTGTCAATTTCTCCACCTGATTTATACATTCAGTGCCATCCTACCCAAAAATCTTTGTCAATCTTTTAGTAGAAATTGATGGGGTAATTTTAAAGTTTACGTAAAGAAACAAAAGGCCCAGAATGAACAACTCAGTACTGAAACAGAAGAACAACAACAGTAATCTAAAGTCATGTCAGTTTATAGTTAGATTAGAGAGAATACATCTCCTAGTTAGCTTTAGCTCTCAACTCAACGAAGCCCAGAGTCATCTGTGGATGTCACAACTGGGTGATTGCCCAGATCAGATTGGCCTGTGGCTGTGTTTATGAAAAACTGTCCTCATTATTGATTGGCATGGGAGGGTCCCGCCTACTGTGTATGTGCCATCCCAAGGCAGGTGAGTTTGGCTGTATAAGAGAGCTAGCTGAGCACCACCCTGGGAGGAAGCAAGCCAGAGTGCAGCATTCCTCCATAGTTTTCTGCCTCTGCTCCTGCTTGAGTTCCCATCCTGATTGGCCTGAATAGTGTAACTGATGTGCAAGTGTTAGCTAAATAAAGCCCTTTCTTCCAGTTGCTTTTGGTCTGAGTACCTTAACAAAACAACACGAAAGTGAACTGGAACAATATGTGTCTGATCTGCCTGTACTTATTTAATTGCTGGATTAACGTTGAGAGAATGGAGCCTCCTTGTCCCATTAAACTACAGCCAGGGCTAGAAAAGGCATGCAGTCATTATTCCAAGTCCTGGTAGGGCAGCCGGACAGAAAAGAAACTCAATATTTTCCACGCTGAGGAATGAAATAAGCACTCCTATTAATGACACTTATAAAAAGGGGCCCTTCTAGCTCACTGTCTGTCATCCATTAGCATGTCCCTTAATGTTCTAATCTGAAAGTCATGAAGTATGAAGCCTTTCACCCTCCTGGCTGCCTCCTGCCCAATCAGATACAATGAAGAAGGTTTTGTTGATTGGAGAAGTTGTTAACAGTAAGCAGGTCACATGAAGAAGAACGGATGACAAGAACAAAATCAGTTGTCAGAACTCACAGGGATACTTTATAAAGGTTATGATATTTGTAAATAAAAAAGAAAGACTGAACTATGAATCCATTCAGACACAGGTGTATGTTCTTGTCCTATCATCTACTGTGTGGTGCTGGTGGGCTGATTCACCAGCTTTAACCTTGTATAAAATAAAGAAAATAATATCTAAATGAGATAATGGGTGTAACACTGCCTGACACACGGAGGCACTTCCAGAATAGCTATTACTAAACGCATTATCTGCATAGTAATTTTTCCATTTCTGAGCACATTAACTATGCAATTTTATCTTCATGACTATTCTGTAGGGTAGCATTGTTTCCATCCTGCATTTCAGGAAACCGAACCATAAAGAGGCTCAGTCACTACCAGAGAATCTGGAAAACAGCTCTGCTTTCTCACATAAGGACAGAGAGAGGACCAGAGTGAAAGTCCCTGAACTCCCCATGAGGGGCAAGTTTTACACTATTTTCATGCCAATATCATCAATCCTTAACAGTTTCCCCCTACTTTACACGTCTTCTTTTTACATTCTGCTGAAAATAGACATTTCGCGTGTATGAGTGTGTGTACATGTGGGCATGCACACATGCACACGTATTTTTGAACAGAGGATGCAATGTCTTAGAACTGTGATAAAAAGGAATTAGTCATCACATATTTTGTACATTTTATTCAAAAATCTCCAAAAAAATTTCCAAAAGTCTTTTCTTATTTATCTTCAGATTGCCATATCTTTTACTGGGTGAATCTTAAGGGGATTAAATGTGCAACAAAATAAAACACTGATAGCCATACTACTCAAAGTTGATGGATCGAACATAATTCAAATGTTTCGACTTTCTGGCATCCAAACATTGCTTAGAAGGTGCATGATATATTGGACCCTGATATGTTCTTTCTTTTTCTCTTTCTTTCTTTTTTTGTGTATTTTTTTTCCTATGCTGGAGCGAAAAGTTAACAACAAGAACAAGATTGTCCTTCCAACTCGTAAGAATTAATAAATGGTCTGAAATCCCTCCAGGCTAAACAGTTAGTGGCAGCCACACTTGTGAGTAGAAAGTTGCTAACTCTGTAGTTTTAAAATGCTCACACCATGGAATCCTGAAGACCCATCTAGCTTCTAAAAATTGCTTGCAGGTGGTTGGAAAAATAGCTCAGTGAAGAGAACTTTCCCTACAGGTTCAAGGCCTTGGTTTGATACTCAGGATCAGGAATAACAGAACAAAGCACAACAGGGGGCTGATAACAGGTTTCACTCCCCGCCCCATTTCTACAGTCTGTTTCCAGTTCAGCAGGGTTTTCTGAACACAGAGTGAATCTCAGAAATTCTATTGGCATGCCGTCACGTCACTTAACAGTCTGCTAGTCACACTCAGATTTAATCATTTATTGTCTCCCTGCTGACACCTCTGACTGACCACAAGCCCCAGAAACTACATCCAGGTGGTTCATGGAAACATAGTTTTTATATACTGGGACATTTAGAAAACAGAAATAGAGACTCCTGGCCCTGTAATAAAGAAATATCCTGCTATGACTTGTCCCATTGCAGTTTTTATGGAAGAAGCAATAATAAGTTTATCACAACTTCAGAAACAATACAATGAGGTACACAATGAGTAGATATCACCCCACTGGCCTGAACTCATGGGTCAGATGCTTCCTATGATAACTAATAGTCCAGACATCTAACTGGGAAAATGGATGCTGACCGTCCTGTTCTTCAAATTGCTGATAGTGTTTCCTGCTGTCAGGTCTTGCCTTGGAGCCCATCCATGGCTTCAAAGGTGAGAGCACCTTGCTTATGCCAAACATGAATGAGAAAATCAAGCTGCAAAGTGGCTTTGGAAATCAGAAGAGTCCTATGACATCAAGTACAGGGGTCTAGAGATTAAAGCCTCCGGAGCTCTATAAAACAAAGTGTGGGTGCATTTGTGCATCTCTGGGCACATAAAGCAATTCTGCAGCTATCTGCACTGACTTCAGGGTGATCTCTTCTGAAGAGGTAATAGAAGCGCTTTGATGTTTCTGCTCAAGTCCTTGATAATGCTGCATACATTGTTGAAATTTTTAAATCAAATCTGAAATTTGACTATAAATATCCTCGTGTGGCTGTTCTTCTGGGCACATATGACAGAATCCTAGTTGACAGAGATATTTAAGAGTTTCCAAGTAATTCATACACTAGATCTCACTAGAGTGCAGATGTGAAAATATACAAAAATACACAAGGAGAGAGATGGCTAAGTCAATCAAGTGCTTGATGTTTCTGAGTTCAAACCACAGTGCATACATAAAAGTCAGGTGTGATAGCATTTACTGATTATTCCAGTGCTGGGGACCTGGGGACAGGGATCTCCCTGGGACTTGCTGGCCAGTTAGCCTAGTCAAATTGGGAAGCTCTAGATTAATAGAAAAACCATTTCTCATAAAAAATAAAGTAGACGAATCCCAATGGACAGCCTGAAGCTGATCCCTTGCCTTTACACACATGCACACACAAGTATCCACACATACATAAGGATGCATGAATACACACATACCCTCTGGATGCACACATATACACTGTGTGCACACATACAAAATACTGAATAAGGACTTGTTGCAGACCTAAGTTTTCTACTATTTTTAGTAGATATCAAGGAGCAAGATGCCATAGCTACGTTTAGTGACCGAAGGAATTGCCGAGCTCTCTTCCAAAGCCATTACGTTATTTATGTACCCTATTAGTATTGAATGACAGACAGCTCAGTTGCTCTGTATTCTAATTAGCAGTGGGTGTGGCTATAGGTATTCCAATTATAGGTATTCTATAGGTATTCTACTGCTATATTCTAATTAGCAGTAGGTCTGTGGGACTAGGGCTGTTCTTTGTCGAGTGTATTGATAGTTCTTTCTTAGTATGTGCAATTCACTCATGAGATAAGTGCCACTTCATATGCTTATAGCTATATATCTTCTCTGGTTAGGTGTCTCTTTAGATCTTTTGCCTATCTTTCTGTTGTTTTCTTTGGGTACTGGACATTGAACTCAGGGCTTTTTGCATGCTAAGCAAACACCTCTGCCTCTAGGTTCTTATTTTTGCTGCATTTGATCAGTTGAGATTTCAGTGTACTTTCTATGTTATGGATGACAGTGACTTACCTGGTGTGTCCTTTGCAAAATGTTACCTTAGTCTGTGGCTTCCTTTCTCAATTGAAAATCAATTGACATTGGTTTTCAAGAGAAAATTTCAATCTTTAAATTTGACTATCCATCGTTTGTTTCATGGATTGTGGCTCTGCTCTTATATCTAAAATGTCATCTCTGAACCCAACTTTGCTCAGTTTTCTTCTTCTTCTATTATCTCCTAGACATTTTAGATTTTTGCATCTGAATTTTTGGCCAACACTATATTGTACATTGATCTTTGTGGGTTTAAGGATTTAAGGGCCAGCTCTAGATTTAGAATTTATATTTTGTTGTTCAGTTTCTTTCACATCATTATTTGGAAAGACTCTACTTTATTACAAAGTCTTTGCCTCTCTATCAAAGATAATCAGCTATCATTAGGCATGTCTATTTCTGAGCTACCTACTTACCTATTCATTTAAGTCTTTCATGAAGAGAACCAAGAACAACAAAAACCACCTTCTCCTTAAATTCTTAACTAATTGGAGTGACATTACAGAGTACCAGTTGAAAGCTAACAACTTGAGCTGCAAGCAAGAAGCAGAGAGGACACATGGGGAATGGGATAAGGGTTTGAGACGTCAAAGTTCCCCTCCAGTGACACACTTCCTCCAACAAGGGCACATCTCTTAAGATTGCACCATCTTCTGGGGACCAAGAGCTCAAATATCATAGCCAATGGGGAGGTTATCATTTAAGCTGCCACACCTCTCCTCCAAACTATGGGCACTGATAGATTCTATGGGAGGAAGAAACCTGTCCTGCAGTTCTATGCCCACTACAGAGCCCAGCAACCTTGAAATTGAGGACAACTTCCATCCCATGGTCACACAGACTGTTCTGACTAAACTCAATGAGATTAAAAGCAAAACAAAACAAAAGGACATGGTTGCAGGAAAGGAAGATTGTCAGACATTAGAGTGTGAGAATAATTACAAAGTATTATTGACATATATAAAGTCGTCAAAGATAAATTTAATTATTGTAAAGTGCCATCAATTTTCTCAACTAGTTGACCAATCAGATCAGCCAAATTAATGGGCAACTTTCCTGAAATAATTTTTAAGTATATACCACAAGTAAAATAAGAGTATAACACAAATAAAAGGAAAAAAATTCCCAAATTAATGCAATAAGTAGAACAATACACTATGAGTTTATTCAGTATAAAAAATAATTGGTTATTTTTATTATTTAATTATCTAACTATTTTGAGGCTTGTATCTTAAACATCAACAAGATAAAAAGCAAAAGAGGCCTAAATAATAGCAAAAATACCATGTTCATTGCTTAGAAGACTTATTACCAATAAGACATGATGGTTTGAATGAGAAATGTCTCCTGTTCTTGATGTGTTTAAATATCCCAGTAGGTGGAGCTGTTTGGGGACACTGCAGAACTTGTAGAACATGGACTTGCTGAAAGAATTATGCCAGTGCAGTGGCCTTTGGGTAGTTGATAGCCTTGCTCCACTTACAGCTGGCACTTTGCTTCCTACAGATAAACAAACATATGCTACTCAGCTCCCTGATCACGCCACCATGTCTTTCCCTCCTTTAAAAACTTTTGGCCATCTTGAACTGTAAGAGCAAAATAAACTCTCCCCTAGGTTGATTTTGGCCATGGTATATTCACGACAGTCATTGAAAAGCAACTTGCTTTTGGTCATGGTATATTCACGACAGTCATTGAAAAGTAACTTGCTTTTGGTCATGGAATGTTCATGACAGTAATAGAAAAGTAACTAATGCAGACATCAATGCTTTACAAACTGAGAGTCAGTGACCTTCTAATCTACTCTTGCAGCAGTTTTGTAGGTACTGATGAATCCACACTAAAATTTATAGGGAAATATTAAAAAGAATAAAGAGGGAGAAGTAAGAGCGCTTTATCTCAATGCTTGCTCTAAAGCTCATTTTGGAGCCAACCGTGTGTTGTAAAAGGGTAGACACACTAGAAACACAGATCAATAAAACTGATCAAAGCGACCAGAGGCAGTGCTTACAGCACACTGGTCAATTCACACTTGCCAAAGGTGTCACATGAGCAAATGGAGAAATGATAGGACTTTCAACAATTAATGGTGAAACGACTGTCAATGCATAAGAAATGAGCAAATGAACCTTGACTCCCACTTTATAGGACATGAATTATTAACTACCAATTGAGACCAAGCCTACATGTATGTCTTAAAGTTATAAAGTTTCGAGAAAACTGGAAAAATCACCATAAAAGACAAAACAAAAACACATGACTCATATAACACTATTGGTATATTGTACTTAATTTGGCTTCATCAAAATTAAAAGTTCTACAGTGAGGAAGACACTTTGAAGCAATGAGAAAGACAAGCTTGTCTCTATGATATCATCTACAAAATTATCCTCTAAGTAATGCAAAAACATTAAAACCATCAACAGAACTATGAAGACAGTGCTGATGAAAACTGAAAACCCTACAGTCTATTACCATTACAAAATAGAGTTATTATCCAGCCCAGAAATTCTGTACCTATATACAAACCCTGAAGAAATGAGAATAAATGCTTAATAAAACAAATAAATAAAATGTCTCAGATTCAGTCATAATAGTTCCAACTCACAACAGCTGATACGTCAATCAACTTTTGAAAAGATGAAGAAAATGTAGTTTATCCTTCCAGCAAAACTGGCTTAAGATAAAACACGTTAGGCTGGCAGCTGCTGCAAAGGCTGATCAAGAGAAGTTAGTCATGACTGCCACACTGAATTCTACTTACAGGTTAGATCTATAGTATGCAAATATCTAAGGACCAAATGCAGACTCATGGTTAACTAGCTTGGTAGATAAGATTCTGGTGATGAATGCAGAGCCCCATGGACTAACTTTTAAAAAAATCTATGAAACGTATGCCTCCAAGGGGAGAACTATGTGATACATTAATTATATCTCAATAGTTTTGTTATAAAATAGTGTATGATAATGTTTAAACACATGAAAATTAAAAGCATAAAAGCAAACACTGTATTCATCATAGAATGACAAGAAATAAAATCTTGATAATAATAGCTACTGGTAAGACAGTAGCTGAAGAACCTAGAATTCCTAACACTGAATGGGAATGTAAACTATTATAAAATAAAGCATATGCATGTCTGAGCACTGTCAAAGGATGAATGTATTGACAAAAAAAAAAAGTCTGTCTTCTACGTCTGGCCACTACATACTCCAGTCCTTATACTTATCAAATTCCCTTCTTTCCTGATTTTGTTTCCTGATTCAACTTTTAATCCCCCAATCCTCATCTATTTATAGCTTAAAAGCTAACTCCTCAGAACTTTAATGCATTAGCTCTATTCTGACTGATGTCCCCACAGCCCACAGAACAACTCTAATGACTGCCACTTCTTTGTATTCATGCCCTTATAAGTAGCAATATTTAAAAGGGAAGTGGCTAGCTCCTTTTTGCCAGTGATTATGTCTTGAATGCCTAGCATAGCTTCTGTTTTTCTGTTCAAAAAGCTCGGGAAATTTGAGGAATGGATGCATTTTGCAAACATAAGGTATTCTTTACATAGAATGCTTATAATAATGAAAAATATAAAGTCAACATATATCCGCTGAGACATATGGGATAATAATTTAATGATATCAGTATCTGGAGTGGAGGAGTGGGAGACTGACTTCCAGAGAAAGGGAGGTAGTAGAGAAAGAGTTTGTAGTACTCATTGGCTAGGCTGGTTCCAAGGATGAGCAAACTCACTGAGGAAGTTCTGATATTCTTTTGGTCACCATAACCTCACAAAATGTCAGTGTAAGCAAGGAAGTCTTAGTCTTTCTGTGCAAAATTTATAATTTAGGCATCTAATCACCAAAAGACATGGTAAATTTGTCTTCTTTTTGTGACAAGGACTGTCCTGATTAGGCTTCATTTGTCAACTTGATGCAATCTGGAGTCATCTGGGAAAAAGGAACCTCGGTGACAGAATGAATTCCCTCAGTCAGATTGGTGTGTGCTCTGTCTCATCTCATGATTGATATGAGAGGGCCCAGTCTATTGTGGGCAGCATCATTCCTAAAACAGATGGTCCTGAACTCAATAACAAAGCTAGCTGAACAACTGAACCAGTGTGTGTGTGTGTGTGTGTGTGTGTGTGTGTGTGTGTGTGTGTGTGTTCCTGTACAGATTGACAAGATTCACATGCATTTGTGTGCATATGTATATGGACGCCACAGGTAGATGCTGGGTCTTTCCTTGACCATTCACCAGATTACTCTTTTGAGACAAAGTTTCATAAAGCCTGGAGCTTACAATTCTGTTAGATCAGCTGACTAGCAAGCACAGGAGCCCTTCAGTCTCCACTTCTAGAGCCCTGGGATTATAGGTATGTGTGACCACACTCGTTTTTATGAAGTTCTGGAGATCAAACCCAAGGCTCTTTGCATGTTAGGCAGGCGTTCCATCAATTGGGTTATATCTTTAGATGTCTCCATTTTTAAAGTTGTTTTTATCCCGTAAGAGAAAAAAAAATCAATGATTCAATCTATCTGGGTACTGACCTCCTCTGTCTACCACAGTTTTAAAAATTGCCTGCATCCATTAGGCAGGGGGGATGAAGCTCATCTGCATTAAAACATCAAATGTCAAACTGGAACCAGTTGTTTTAAAACGTGGTTTCATACAAATGAGTCCTATGGAGAACGGCACATGTGGGGACCCCTTTGGTAATTTTTAATTGAATGTGCAGTGATTTGACGTGAAGGAATAGATTGAATTCAACTTGCATGATCATGCTGGTGACTAAAAGGAAATCTGGCTTCTGGACCTGCAATTATCCATCAATAAGTATCAGCGGGTTTACTGCCTAATCCTGGCCAAGTATTATCATAGAGGGTAAATTGGGAAGCTTCCAGTTCCAGAGGCCTCACACAAAAGTGAATTGTGTATTAAAATTATGGGTATATCATTTGATCAGATTTTATCCGTGTCAATGTCTAACCTGGTCATGTTTCTGTTTTCTGTTTTTTATCTATATTTAGGAATGGGATACTTGTTAGTTATGAGTTCAAGTTATTCCATTCCACATAAGATTATTGGAAATATATGAAGAAGGAAATAAAATTGATGTTCACAGATCATTGGCATCCACAGAATATAGCACCTGGACTTCAATAAATCATGCAACTGGATCTTACTAATATTTTCAGGTAAGGGCAAAATGTTTCCTTTGTATGACAAAAGATTACGTTTTAAAAAAAAATCTAACAAGGACACAGCCATCAGCATATATATCTTATATTTTACCATATTGCCCACCATCTTTTGAGGTTTTTCTATGTGATCAACAGGCATTTGATTTGACTTGTTAATTTTGATATATATTGAAGCTGTTTTTCTCATAAGTCAGGTAAAAGGAACACAAAAAAGGCTTTAAACACAATCTGCATGGTTCGGAAGAGCGCTTGACACCAAACGGGCATTGAAGGTATGCTGAGTGAAGGAGCAAATGAAAGAATAAAAACACCTCTCTTCAACCTGCTCATTATCTATCTAGACATGTTCTGTCCAAGGCCTGGAGATGTCTCAGCAAAGTCCCTCTGGCACAGGTATGAGGACCCACGTTCTGACCTCCAAGACTCATGTAAAAAGCCAGTGGAACAGCACACTTCTGTAACCTCAGTGCTTGTGGGCAGAGGAGGAGACTGGTGCATCCCTGGCACCGGTGCTGGCCAGCCAAGTCGATGAACTTTGTAGTCAGGAAAAGACTCTGTCTCCAAAAATCAACATGAAGGCGGGTCTAAGAGAAGCAACTGTGGTGATAAAGGAGAAATGCCAGCCATGGGCTCAGGTATTTGAGCCCTTGGACTCTACTTGGTGGTGCTGTTTTGGAAAGGCTAGGAAAGCTGCAACCTTGCTGAAGGACATATGTAACTTAAGGTGTCTTTGTGAGTGCCCCTAGTCTGTTCCACTCTCTCTGCTTTGTGTTGAAGACGTGATCTCTCTGCATCTTTCTCTGGTGTCCTGCTGCTTTGCCTCCTGCCACCGTGGACTCTCCGGCTGGAACTGTAAGCCAGAATAAACCCTTCCTTCCTTGAGTTGCCTCAGTAGGGTGTTTTATCAAGGCAACAAAAATGTAACTAACAACACCAACAGCTTCTGCCCCCCACCCCACACACAGCCTAGTAGATAGCCACTGAGCAGCTAAAGCACAGCCATGCGAAATTCAGATGCTAAATATAAATTTAAAATATCCCTCAGATTTGTCTCATCATAAAAATGATAAAATGTCTAATTAATGACTTTTATACAATTAATGGCTGAAATAATAATATCGTGGGCATATTGAATTTAATGAAATATATTAAAATTAGTTTAACCTGTCTCTTTTTATTTCCACATTTTGTTAGGGTAGCTACTAAAATTTTAAGACCATAATTGCTTTCTATTTCTGTTGGTCAGCATGTATCTAGAGCCATTAAATCCTGGGCTACTTGCATTTCTGTTCCAGCTTCCTTATTAAAACAAGTGTTATTCATTCTCTTTGAGTTATCATAATGAGTTAGGTTTTAAATGCAGGGCTTTTCGTAAATGCAAATCTATGCTTGTGAGGTTAGGATCAATCATTAATGTTTAGAAATTTTATGTGCAGATACAAAATACTCCATCTCCAAAGAAAACAGGGTTTGCTTTCCCATTTCTCCTAGTGAGAAGTCACTGTTGTTCTCCAAGTATATCACACTGTCCAGTGTTGCAACATGAAGTGGAGACTCTGCACCTGGCAACCAAGTATTCAAGGCTATCCATCATCTGCCCTGGCTTAACCCTGTGCTCCTGCAGACACTTCTGTCCAGTTCTCATTTCTACTGCATTCTGTAATGCAGGAATTTAAGGATGGCCATATCTCTGTTGTTATTCCCCACTTGAGATTCTGTTTTCCCAGGGCACAGGATTGAAGATTTTGCCCAGGATTGGAGATTCAGGCTGACTATTATTATGTCTTGCTTAATTCCTAAAATCTTTCCATCCCATAGTGTTTGTGCCCTCCTCTACATTCTAAAACAGAAATATTCCATCTCAACATTATTCCTAAAAGCATCTGGTTTTCGTCATAGGATAGTTTCTCACGATAGATGCAAAGAGAACAAGTAGGAAATTGAAGTGAAAGAGAAAGCCTTTCAAATATGGAAAAGAGCTCTGTGCATTCAGGTCTGGCTTCTAAGCGTTGAGCCTAGCCACTAGAAGATTCCTAGTCCAAGGAGTTGCAGCCAACCTGTGTGCTGTATTCTCTTCTCCTCAAGTGTCACATCTCCTCCCCACCAAAACAGGAGAGTTTCCAAGACATCCTCTGAGAACAGTTGCTGGTTTGTGTACAAGCAGAAGCATGGGTTTATTTTTTTAGCCTCTTTATTTTGGGGCTTTTCGGGGGAGAGGAGGAGGAAAAATAAGATGGGCCTCTAAAAGCTGTGTTTATTTATAATCGAACATGTCCTTATTTGATAACAGATGATCAATTAAAGTGAAGTGTGAAACTTGAACAGCATTCTGTCAGGAAGCAGAGACATGAGGAGAGCTGACAGCACGCAGCGCTTCTTGCAAGCAGCAGGAGCCCCTCTGGAGCCTTCTCTCTTGGCACTGTGGCTTGGCTAAATCGGGCTCGCCATTCTTGTGAGTGGGAACAATCAGCCTTGTAGGTAGTAGGGAAGTATTATAATTAAATGTCCACCCACTTTTTCCTTTTTGATGAAAGGCTCCCATGAAACGCACTAAAATAGGGTGCATCAAGATGAATTTTTGATGAGTCAAAGCACCAAGGAAGCCGGCTTGGTACAGAAAGAAACCACCCCAATTCACAGAAAACTCTCTTGCCTACATCATTAACAGTAACGTGTTTTAATGGTAATTAACATGGTGAAACACATGGGGCAAGTTCAGGCCATCATTACTTTAATTAGCAGCAGTGGTAAGGCTCAGCATGAACGAATTTGCAAAGAACAAATTATAACATAGTGAAAATACTGGCTGGGTGTGGTGGTGCAGGTTGTAATCCCAGCATTGGTGAGACAGGATCACTGCAATTTTGAGACTGTGTCTGGGTTACACAGATTCTTCTAGGCCAGTCAAGGGAATATAATATGACTTTGTTTCAAAGAAAAGTGAGAATGAATTACATAATAGGTATTATAATCAACAAAGCTTTTATTGAGCATAATGCCATTCTTCTGAAAGCTGTTAAATCACCAGATGAAAGTTAGACTGAGATTTGTTTTTTTGAGGTAGTCAAGAGGCCTAAGACGTTACTTATCACAAGCTACTTCTGAATAAAAAGTGGCAGGTGGCTTGTGTCTGTTCTTGATAATCAATGGCAAAGACATTTACTGATAATGTAGTAAGGGATTTTTTTAAATACTCATGTGAAGGTTTGAAGGGATGGTTCAGCATGTAAGTGTATATTGATTTTCTAGAGGACCTAAATTTAGTTCCCAGTACCCACATCGGGCAGCTGGGATCACCTAGGCTGTAACGCCAAGGGACTTAACCCCTTCTTCTGGCTTCCACAGGCACTGTACTCAAATGCACAAACTTCCAACAGGCATGTACATATACACACAATTAAAATTAAATTTTATTAATTAAATTCCCAGGTGCAACAGAGTCAAGGGCACTCTGCTTGATCAATGAGCCCAGACATAGTCACAAGTCAAGGAATAAAAAGGGAACCAAGTATTCCAATGTTTTCTTTGCTGCAGGACAGATTGGCCACCAGCTGTAGAGCAACTGGTGTTAGAGGAGGTGAAAACAACACAGACAGAATGCTTACTGTCTTTATAATTCTGTAAAGATAGAATTCATACTCTAGTAGATATTATTAGTGGAAGGACTGAGCATTAGTGCTGCTCCAACTCACCATCAGAGTGACATCCAAGTACTTGGGATCACAGTTCAACAACTACACTTGTTGTCAATGACCAGATTAAGATGACTTTATAAATGCTATCCTGCTGATTCTTTGCTATCGTGGTTTCTTATTATCATCCATATTATAACTCAGATGATACAAAGAGATGATAACTAGTCTGATATTACAAGTATGAAGAACTTCGGATTACCTTTAGTTCAATATACGATGCAATTAGCAAGCAGTTGTGGGTTCTTTCATTATGTCACTGTCCCGGTTTTTAGTAAACATCTTTCCATTGTATCTAACCATCCAGGGTACAGAAAACTTCAGACGTCTCTCCTGAAGAACAGGAATGTGCAGTTCCCATTCGTTTGTCACCTTGCCTAGTCACTTCCATTTCTTTCATCCATTTCTTTGATATTGAAAAATTATTTTTGCACAATACATTTGGATCATATTTTTTTCTTCACCCAAATACTCTCAAATCCTCCCCACCTCCCCACTTACCCATCACTGTTATTTACTCCCTCTTTCTTTAAAAAACAAACTACAAAAATAGACAAACAATAGAACAGAAAACACAAACTCACACATACACACCTACCCACAAAGGAAAGCAAAATACACAAGCAAAATACCAATAAGACAAAACACAAATGCCAAAACTAAGCAAAATCAGACAAAAGGTCTAGAAAAATCCCACCAAGTTTGGTTTTTATTGGCCGAGTACTCCTGAGCGTGGCACCTACTCTGGTGTAGTTAACAGTCCCACTAAGACTCTACTGGAGAAAACACAGATAACTTCTTGTGTAGGTGTGGGAGCTCATAGCTTCCATGTCTTGATTTAATACTTAAGACCTCTGTGTCCCTACTTCTCTGTTTTTTCTTCAGTCCCCTTTATTTCTTTTAAAGTTAAAGGTCAGCCATTATTTACAAAGTTTCTTTAACCATACAAAGGTTGTCTTAGAAGATCTGATAGGAATTCTTGTTAAATGGGCTTGCTTCGCCCATTTAGGTCTGAATTCAACTAGTTCACTGATTTTAGATTTCTCTGACAAATATAGTTGAGGTCTGAAGACCTAGATATGTTGAAAATAGCTTTTTCTCCAAGTCATTTAGAACTTAAGGCTCCCTGCCCTGCTGTATCAAATGAGCCAGCTTGAGAATAAGATGGGTGTATGTGCACACCGGTGTGGGTTGTTGGAAGAGAGAGGGGAAGGGACTGGTGAGCTATCTATACAAGGAAAACTCAATGTCTTCTGAATCTCATCTATTTAAACTCTCCCATGGCTCAGGACTCTCACAAAGCCCCTGTGTCTCCCCTTTTTACAGTAAATTAATAATGTTTTCCTCTCTTGCTTTCATGAGGTAGTTCCTTTTAAATCAAAGATTTTCCTGACAGATAAATATGAAAGTGTTCTTGACAAGGAAAATGCTTAAGCAATTATATTTTAAAAATGACAAAGCTTTTTTTGGTATTTCTTAGGAAGCTACAAATCTCAATCAATTGCCAAAAAAATAGATGTTTTAGACATTATCTTCTCTAAAGTCCATCTAGAAATAAAGCAAATGGAAGGGGCCAAGGGTGTACCACTTTTTAAACTAAAATTTTGGAATACAATCAACTGATATAATAAAAGAAGAGAGAGTTTGAACACAGATTCCTTATGTAAGTGGACAATGCATTCCCAGAAAGCATGGATTATTACATGTGCCTCTCAGAGCCAGGTGTAGGATACCACTCTATAAACTACTAGTCAAGGAGACTCCAGAGGACCCCAGACCCACACAGTGGGCAGCAGTTAATGTAAGCTCTCACAGGTCGTTACGATGCTGAGAACAAACCACTGTGGGTGCTTAGGTCAAGACTCAGAGAACAGACGTCGGGAAAAACAGGCTGGAAAGACGATATGAGCCTAAAGAAGGGGAGGAGTCTGTGAAATGCTGCCTCCTGGACATGGCAAGGCTGGTGTACTCACAAGCTCTTCACAGCTACGGTGATGTGACAAGTACGACCCAAGATTGAGTCAGCAAGATCAGTCAATATTCCAGCAGGCAGGGGGTTGGAAGTGATTAAGGTACACTGTTGAGAGGCATTCAGGTCAAGTAAGTGGCGGGGGTTGGGGTACATATGATCAAGATATAAGGTATACATGTATAACATTGTTAAAGAATAAATAAAAGATATTCCTAGCATGGAAGACTACTATAAAGACAATGAAATCCCCCTAGGAGACATGCAGTAGACAGTAGGCAGCCAGGCACATGTGGCTAGTCCTTCTACTGAGCACAGTCGCATCTCCCCTTAGTTCTATCAGGCTGTACCACCACTTCTCAGAAGAAGGTCTGAGCACTAAGAGAAAGGATGCTTACATTGCCTGTTTCTAGTTTGCCCTTGCTGAGTCGAGATAGGAAAGACGGGGGAAATTAAGAAGTTATGAGAAAAGGAAAGAGGTCTCTCATGGCTGAAAGCCAACGATTTCGACACAACTGGTTTAATCACCCAAAGTGTCTATATACCCCTGTCTGAGAAAAATCTCAAAATTCAAATCAGGAGCCATATTCATGATAAAAATATATGTGTTCACTGGAGAGATGGCTCTGAGGGTGAAATCCTTACCATGGTAATATTGAGAATGGGTAAAACCATTACCATGTTGACATGGAGACCCAAGTTCAGAAGCCCAGGACCCACACGAAGCCAAGATGTAATCTCTGCACTCCTATGACAGGATGGAAGGCATAAATACTATAATCCTTGCCTGTTGTGTACCTCTGGACATTTATTCTTTCTCAGTATTATTTTCTCATATGTAAATCTGTACAACATACCTCATAAACCACTTAATATTTACTAAAGGAAAACTCAGTAGGCAAAAATAAGTAAAGCTGGGCATTGTGGTACATGACTTTAACCCTGGCACTCAGGAGGCAGAGTTAGAGGCAGATGAGTCTCTGTGAATTCAACACCAGCCTGGGCTACATAAGGAATTCCAGGACAGCAAGAGCTATTGTAATGTAATATAAGACACTGTATCAACAAAGCAAAATAAGAAAACATGAAATCAACATGAACTGGTAAAATGGCTCAAAGGTAAAGTTGTTTGCTGCATGAAGACCTGAGTTTTTGCTCTGGGACGCAAATGGGAGAAGAAGGTAATCGACTTTGGCAAGTTTCCTCTGACCTGTACATGCATGAGCATGTCTACACACATAGCCCCTGACTCACACACAAACACAAATAACTGTAATGAAAGATCAAATACCCAAATATTTCAATTTACACTTTTAAACTTAGATATAGATTGCACTCTTTCAACAGTGTAACTTTAAGGGTCACAGAAACCATCTCCTAGGTTTTTAAAGACACTTCCATGCAGCTCTCTCTTATTAGAGGAAGAGCTCACGTCTCTGGGGTGTGATATGTTGCTCTCTGCCCTGTCTTTTTAACAAACCCCATCTTGGCTTCCTCATGACTCACCATAAGTTCTTTTCTGTGGTATAAATCGAGACTCCAGTTTCATGTGCGTGGAAATTACTGAAAAGATCTCCTCAGGCTATGTGCCCAGTGAGGTGGCATTTCATCCACCATTGCTGGTGCTGTTGTGACCCTCTTAGAGCCTAAACCCTATTCTGCAGGAAGCTCAAGCTAGACAAAAAGTCACATTTGATCTCTATACAACAACGCCAACCCTTCAGTTAGCAGCTAGCATACACGAGGCATGGGAACAGGCCATCTTGTATGTTCAGCTGGTACAGATATTTAGTAGTCTCTATCCAGTTAACATATAAGAATGGCAAATCACTGAGAAATCCTAAGGAAGAACTGCTCGTCTTCGTGTTAATTAAAGACAGATGAGTGGTTTTAACAAATAGTTGCTTTAAGCTAGTCAGTTTAGGAATTATTCTGCATAATAAAAAGTCACTGAAACTGAAAGTCACTTAGACCAGAATGTTGCCGTCATATCAGATGGGGATGGAAACGCAGATACAACTACAGCCTGCCATAATCACTTTATTCTCTGCTAAGGGGATGTTCAGATTTAAATAAAACCCATTCTCGGTCTCCCGATAGCTCATAATTCCAAGAGCTTTTACTCCTTAATGTTCACATAGAATAGGGAATTCTCAAAATCCTTGAACATTTAAAACAAATTCTGAGAGCTCTAGGTGCATGAGAGTGAACTATCGTTCGGTTAAAATAGTAAGGCAGTATTCACAGGTGTGCTTGACGGCAGTACTTGAGCAAAACAACGCAAAAGGAAGCATTAGGAAAACTTACTTCAAGAAACTCTAGGTTAAAGTAAGGAAAAACTAACTTTTAAATTGGTATTCAGAAATGTTAAAAATATCTAAGAGGAGCTGTGCATAGAACTCTTAATAAAGCTGTTTGGGGGATGACTAGAAAGACAGGGGCCATTAAAGGGTGTGGGGAAAGGAACCATCATACTGCAGTCCTGTGGAAGTCTCTCCCTAGCTGACAGAATAAAAAAAAAAAAAAGAATTCTAGCATCATTAACTCTTGCTGTGCAGCCTGCTGCCCACAGAGACAATCTTTCTTTTACATGGAGATCTTCTTCAAGTAAGAATATAAAATGATGTTTTAACTACACTGAAGCCCTTAGTGTGCTCTCCTTTTGAATATGGCCAATATTCCTTTAAAAACTGAGATCTTATTGGAACTCTCAGAGACAAGAATATCAGGTCCATTGATAGTCAAGGTATTTCCGAACTATCTTGTACAACCAATTCTGAGCAGGGCACCTCCAAAACTATATATGTACTATTGCAAAAACAAGTAAGAGGAATTCTCTTTGGAGGTGCCAACACCTACATGGGGATGGTTACTATCCTTTTAAACAACTCTATTAGCTTCTAAGGTTAAATCTATTTTAAGAGCACTTCCTAATAAACTCCAACTATGCTCATAACAACTGTTCTGGACATTCTTCCGACAGCAAAGTCTTGTATCTAGGCTTCCCCCGAGCTGCTGTCTCTGGAAAGATTTCTCAGGTGTAATACGAGCTGTGTCTCTGGCCCCGCATACTGCCTCTTTACAGTTTCATTAAGGTGTCATCTTCCAGTAGGTAGCATAAAGACATGGCTTTCATAGAAAAATTAAACTGAGAAATTGGAAGCAAAATATGATATCTACAGAAATCAGACTTTACTTTCGAAGTATATCATGGAAATTCCCCCCTCCCCCATGCCCATTATTTGGTGTGACTTCAGCAGAGACACCCATTTTTCGACAGATGTTTTAGCTATCGGGGACTATGCTCAATTAAGAATCTCTTTGTAAAACCTGCCACCACTCCCCTGGGGAATCACTAATAACTAATAATTGAAGAAGGTACACGTGAAAGATTAAACAAAATTGTATCAAAAGTAGATCACAAAATCTGTTCACTAAAACTTATAGACCTAAATTCAGCACTGACACTAACTAGGCTAGTTTCAGATTTTATAAATTATTTCCATAAAATGGTCATTGGAAAAATAACACTTGCACTGTCTCGCCAAATTCTTGAAAAATTCAAAGGCGACTTTCTAAGCCAGAGGTGAGGAGCTTGGGGGAATGGCATGATCTTAGCAATCAAGTATTCATTCCTTTATTTTCCATTTTCCAGCTCTGGAGACGGGAGGGAAGCAGGGGAGCTTACAGTAAAAATGCTAGCTATATTAAAATTTGTTCCATATATTTACATAAAGGTGTTAAAAAAAAAACTCTGTGTTACTATGATTCTAATTTGAGTTACAATTATTTCTCTCACAATTTTTTATGAGCAATTTAGGCCAAATAATTACATTTCACTTCAGAGCTCATGACTATGTAGGAAGAGGTGGCAGTCAAATGTTTAATCACCAGCCTGGAATGGGCACAGAAGATCCTAATAGACACTAGTCACTCTAACCGGGACAAATGCAAGCACGTTAGCCCGCCGCTCTAATGTCAGCACTTGGAAGACACGGGCAGGTGGATCTTGTGAGTGTGGGGGCAGCCTGGGCTACAGAATGCATTCTAAACAAGCCGAGGTGACACAGGAAGACTCTGTTTAAAAAACAAAAACTGGTGAACAAAAACTGGTACAGACGCACTGCCGAGTAGCAGCCAAGAATGATTTCTGGCTTATGAACCTGGTAGAACACTCATCCCTTCTAGTCTCTGGTTCCTGGTCTTGTCCGTTCTGTTGCCTGAAGAAATTCTTCCATTCAGAATCTCTGCTCTAATGAGCTGTATTTGATACCCATGAGGCAACAGGTTCAACTCACTGACTCTTGAGAATCTCTTATCTACAGCTCTTGGTAGTTCTGTTAGCAATCTGCCATCCTGCTCTTCAAACCATGGCGTCATGGCCACATCTGCAGCTGCTAAGCAGAGGGAATTGTGGTTTATCATCTCCCCTTCCTCTAAACCAGTCTTCCTACTTAATTTTTCATGGAACTCTCAAAATCCGCACATTCTACTGTCTTGTTTTGTTTTGTTTTTGTTTTTGTTTTTTTATGTCGCATACTATGTTCTAGAAAGCAGGAGGGAAAGACCCATGAAACCCAGACAATAAAGCATATGGCACGGAATATTTGGTAAATTAAAGCTAGAATGGTAAGAAAATATTTACTATGATAGAACTATGCGTCTAGTTTGTTCTTTTGTCTAGTGCCACTAAAATGGGTATTTAAAACAGAAACAGCAGTGAGCACAGTTTCCCAGATCTTTATGAATAAATTGCTTCTGTTCAAGCCGCTGAAGGGTGGCTTATACCAATTTCCTGTTACCTAGGTCCAGCGCTGTGACATTTGTAGTGTGTTGTCAACTGTTTTTATACGAGTAGAAATCAACTGTAAATGGCGAAGGAGCCTTGCTTTCCCGGATTGGGAGCAGCTGCGGCTATAGCACACTTACCTCCACGAGCCTGCCTGTGTGCTCATGAAATATGGCAGCATATTCTTTGATTTCCTTTTCTCGGCCGTTCTTAGCAGCTTCAATGAGAACCAGGAGTGGAACTGTGGTGTCCAGGAAAGAATCTGATATGTGATCTATAATCGCCTTGCGGAGCTGAGAAGAAGAAGAAAAGGATTCCTTTTATTTCCCAGAGAAAGTTTGTGTTGTTTTTCTAGTCTTATGATCTCGGTGGCTCTAAAGTTCATTTTACACATTTCCTAAGCAATCCTTACAATCAGAATATGTGGTGCAGTGTGTGAACATCCTTTACAAGCAAAATAAACAGAATGTTCAGAATAAAAAAAAATCAGGCAGCAGTAATCTCCTTGTTCCCAAAAGCCATTTATTATTATTATATTTAGCCCATGACTCAAATTATAAGTGGTAATTCAATATTCTTTCCTCAAAGAAATTACATAATTACAATGTTCAACCTGTGTACAAATAAAATGCACATACTGTATTTTAATAATTACAAAATTATAAACTACTTTCTAACTTATTGGAAGAATTGAT
The DNA here is from genome assembly GCF_000317375.1 of Microtus ochrogaster. Lineage (NCBI taxonomy): Eukaryota > Metazoa > Chordata > Mammalia > Rodentia > Cricetidae > Microtus > Microtus ochrogaster. Next base: position 36,739,462 of record NC_022028.1, on the reverse strand, counting down.
GATACATTTGATTATCTAAATTGTAGACTTCATGGTGATTAAACCAAGTGAGATCACAAATTGCACCAGATAATAACAGATTAATAGAACAAGAAGATGAATAAATGAGTTTGGTGTCCCATTTTCTCCATTTGCATTAACTGTTCTTGCCCTCACACCTTAAATTATTAAACAACTGTAACATTCTGACACAATGAGTTCTTTTAAATTAAATAACATGGAAGCTTCTACATGACTTCAGATAATTCCTGTACTCAGCAGAGATTTTTTGAAATTTAAAAATGGCTCTGAAATTAATGTATTGTATTTCTAATTACTGAAACTATAGGGATTACAATATAATAATATTGGACTCTAATAAACAACATCATTTTTATGAATGAGCCATAAGGTTTTTTGATCAACACGTTTGTTTAGTTTAGTAACTTCTCTCTATAAATAAAATGATAAAAATCAGAAAGACAACTTGCAATTTGACTTCTGTGAGGGTTATATTTTAGGCTATTTTTAAAAACCACTTGACATTTTAGTTTTAAATAGTGTAAGAATTTTTATTGTTATAGTTTCCAGGTCCAAAATGATAGAGCTTCATTTGTATAAAGCACTATCCTATTAGAAAGATAGCTCAGCGGCAGAGCACTTGCCTTCCATATGTAAGGCCTTAGGTTCAATTCCCAGCACTTCAAAAAAATAGAAAAAAAGTGCTGCCTTCCTATAATAATTATAGGATGATATATCTGTGCAGGAAGGGCTATCAACTTCCTGAAGGAAAACACCTCCACTCATATTGGTATAGCTAGCTGAGAAGCATTGTGAAGTTTTCTAGCTCCCAGTTACATCATAGACTGCAGGAAATCCTCAGTGAAACTTTGTGCTTACTATGGCTTGGGTAAAGCCACTAATGGCAACAAATTAATATTTACTAGACACTTGTAACAGGGTGAAGGAGATGTGAGGTCACAGGGCAAGGTGATGGCCATAAATGAGTGAGCAGTGTGTTTGCAGTCAAGGGCACAGGCTAGGGTTGTAGTCATGAAGTACACGTGTATATTTCAGAAACAGAGGGAAGATGTGTTGAGGATCTCAAGAGCAGGGCAGAGTTTGTAGGGACACCCCTCTACCCCGTTCTTTTCTGGAACTTGGATGTTAATTTGGATTTGAGAGATACTTCTTTTCTGTAGTTCATCTACGGGGGTCAGAATATGGAAGTTAGCTCAAGCACATGATATAGCTAGAACCTTGATGATAGACACATAGTGAGCAGACATTCAAGAGCCCAGCTGGAAACACCACCACAGTAGACACGTCAATGGAAGAGCAGGACTTAAAGGGGCCAAGAGAATGGCTGAAAATAAAGAGTACTTACTACAAGGCAAACTTCAAGTAAATCTCATTGTCATGACTCTCCAAACATGTGCATCCTACAAAATAGTTATCATTACCATCACTGTCAGTTACCTGACTTCAGTCAATGAAAGAAGTGTTTCTGAACAGCATTTTGAGAGCTAGGTATTCAGAGAAAGCTGAAGAGAGAAATGTACGAACACATGTAAGCTAGAAGAGAAATATATAGAAATATATATATACTTTAAAAGAATTGAACTTTTAAAACAGATTGGTTTATAGAATTTGATCTCCAAGAAGGTTCTTGGTGAACACAGTAAATGCAAGTTTTGTATAAAATTGGATACAGAAATCTATCACTATTTCTTCAAGAGTGACTGGGAAACAAGAAAGTAGAGACACTGGGAAGAAATTCCAATTTCTAGTAATTTGACTGTGAGATTAAGAGGCAAGATATAATATTAACTAACTTGAAATGAATGCATGTTTAAAAACAGACTACTTTTCACCAACATAGATGAGGCAGTCTCTATCTACAACTAAACCAAAAATATCTCATCACCCTCCTATAATTTTTCAAATGATATGGTTTTGTTTCCCATAAAACCAAGACACAGAGACTGCTGTCTCACATTGTAAGATGTCCTCTTTTTGATCTCTTGACAGAAGGAATTTGTCAGAAACTCGTGACTTGTGGAATGAAGCCTTTAAGAGCAAGCCATATTTTCCTCCAGAAAGCATTTTAATCCAGGAAAATAATGAAGTGCCTAGCTAAACACAGTTCTGCCAGAAGTCTCTGCCTGACTTGCTGAATGCAAACGCTTTATCCTTCTACTCACGACTGTGGTTAAAGCTGACCTGAGAGGCCTTCAGTACTGCACTGCACACCCTCTAGATCAGTACTGCACTGCACACCCTCTAGATCAGTACTGCACTGCACACCCTCTAGATCAGTACTGCACTGCACACCCTCTAGATCAGTTTGCACTGTATACCCTCTAGATCAGTACTGCACTGCATACCCTCTAGATCAGTTTGCACTGCATACTCTACATCAGTCTGCAATTTCACTTCTTGTTGTGGCCTTTGATGCTATGTGTTCTGAAGATATCCCATGCTTTTATCTTTTGTGATTCTGCCTCAGAGCTTACTCTATCTAAGCCTCTGCAAGGTTCTTAATGGAAGCACAACTGCAGCTTGCAATGTCTAGAGAGGAGCAACCGTCAACAGTGGCGACAGCTACTAGATCTGGCTTCCTCCATAGGCCAGGCAACCTGAGGAGAAACTCTGATTTGCAGCAGTCCTCAAGCCCCTATCACCTACACTTGCAGCCCTGATAGCATACCCTCTCTCTTCTGCCTTGCTTGGCATTTACCAAAAAATTATATTTTGGAACTTCCTCCCAATGAAACTCTCTGCACTAAAGGCCTGTGCTAAGTGTCTGCTCTCATGAACAAGATCCAATTTAAACCCATCCTCTGTTGGTCATGCGTGGTCATTCCCTTCTGACAGGCTCCAGGTCTCCACACACCGTTCTTTGCAGATCATACTCCGCCGCTTCTGTTTTGTACATCACTGAATATAACTCTGTCAGGCCCTACATTTTGCTGACCGTGAAAAAGGGATTATTGTGGGATAAAACAAGCCGGGTGTCTAGGGACCAAATGTAGAAAGTCTAGAATGTGCTGTTAGGCATTCTCCTTCACTTGTCTTGACATATTTATTCCCAGGAGACAGTCTCTCTACACCTTGTCTATATATGTATTAATTATATAGCCCATAGCTTATTTATTTTCATACTGTCTTCCTTTCCATGAGCTTCCTATATTTCTTTCACTTGGATGTCATAAAAAATATTCTAAAGAAGACTCTAACATGTGAAGCCAGAGTGCTAAAATTTGAAGTTGGTGGGAAGCTGACAGGAGTTGTGAGGTATGAATTATCAGTAAATACTTGCTGGTGGTCAAGCATGAATGATGTCGGAGCAAAGCCGAACAGAGGGGCTTTCTGTCTTTTTTCACTGGAGCTTAATAAAAGGCTTTGGGGCATTATTATTTTTTTTTTTTACTTTCTGATGATATAAGTGGTTTAGTATCTCAAATAAAATAACGTATTTCTCTACCATTGAAACACAAAAGTGAAAGCCCCATGTGGAAACTGTAAGGCAGTCTACCATAGTTACCAAATGAGGGCAAAGAATAAACTGGGGGGGGCGGAGATGCGCGCAAAGCAAAGAGAACCTTTCAGAAAACATGCCTCCTTCAAAATCAGAAAAGCTCTACTTGTGTATACACGTGACATTTTAATTTTAAGTAAGTGAATGAAATAATTTGCCAAACTTGACTGGTCAATAAGGAGTAAATCACGTAACAATTCAGTGTTTAGTCACTGCGCCGAGTTTGCGGGATGTGGTCGCCTGAGAACTGAATATGCAGTGATGACAACTACAAGAGCAGATAATGGCTTTCCAAGTGGTTCACTTGAGCTGCCCGTGTGGGTAGCAAAGATGCCTCTAGCCAGGCAATCAAACTGCAGAATTATGTGCTTCTTTGGTTTGCCGTTGCCAGAATTCTGTTTTAATTGATATGGTTCACCATTGCTTTAGCATCTATGAACTGCAATGCCTTTTGTAGTAATATACACAAGTGAGACTCTTAACCCAACTTTAGTAAAATTAAGCATGCTTCACTCTTCACAAGTCAGCAGAGGTAGGAGATATTTGAATGTTTTGGTTTTTAGTCAAGTACATGTATTTAGAAACATTCTTGGTTTACTGGGAGTTCCAGTAGATAATCCTCAAGTAAATAACTGGAGGCCAAGTGAGAGGGTAAAGAAAAGTGAAGTTTCGAAAAAAAACGTGTAAAATAAATAATGGAAAAAAATGGATGGCAGATAAATCAGTGCATTTGTTTGTAGGGTTTTTGAAAAATCAACAAGTCATTTTCCTTGTCCCCTGGTGTGGTGATTACACACAGAGGTTTTAGTTATATTTGTCCCTGGGATCGAGCCATGACTCTACCAAGGAAACCTTAGCAAATTGATAGACTTGAGAACTGATATAATACTATAACATTATTTTTTATTTCAAGGGTGAAATCAATAACTCAAAGAATACACTCATTAGAACACTCTGGAACTATTCAGCAAATGGAAGATCTGATCATAATTATCATTATAAAGGTTTACAATCCACGGGGAAGAAAATCTTCCTGAAGAGAAAAAAAAATCAAGCACAGGCAGAGAAGGAATGACTGCTGCAAAAGGAGCTCGTGTGTTTTGAAGAGCTCCCAGAAAATAATAGTGACTCCTGCTGAAGAAAACAGCCAAAGTTCGCTGGGAGGAGTACCATCCATACTATTTTGGAACTCGGGTGATTTAAGATGAGAAAGAGAAGGACAGGAAGCGGAGAAGGGGGAGAGCAGAGGATGCCATGAGCTTTCTATCTGATGCTGAACATGACGAGCCTGCAATTGCGTGCTTAACGAGGAGATGGCCATTTGCTGAGAAGTTAGTAGATCCTTCTATCAGAGGTGGGTGAGTATGTAGCTCTGGAAAGGCACAACTAAAGAGATTTAAAAAAAAAATGCCAAAGACTAAAATTATAGTGATCGATTCACAGAAAAGTGAGAACACAATGCCAAGATCTTTGAGTCCATCCCTAATAAACTGTGTGAGAAAGTCAGAGAATGAGAAACCAACTATGTCATGTGCTGGAACCTTCCATCTTCATGGTCCACAATGTATGACAGCGACTCTTTAGACGTTCCTAAGAAATGTATTGCTCCTCTTACAGACTCAATCATTCTCTGATCTAAAGCTGAGGCATTTCTGTTACTGATGAAAAATTGACGGTTATGAAATGGATAAAGATGGATGAGCCAAAAGGAGAGGTTCTCGGGACGTTTTACTAAAAATAAAACCAGTTCTAGAACAAGAGATGATCATTAAATATTTCAAAGGCAGTTTAAGAGCAGGGCTTTGTTTTGTCAGAAACGAGCATACGTAAGGTGCTTAGAATAAGTTCTTCCATGTTGAAAGCGTAAAAAGACGAAGATTACTCATTTTGCTGCTTCAGTTTTTTTTTTGTTTGTTTTTGCTTTTGTTTTTGAGAAATGGTGTCATGTACCTCAGGCTGGCTTTAAACTCGTTTAAAGCAGAAGGCAATCTTATGTTCATTCTGCTTCTTTATGCTGGGTGCTGATTTGACAGATAAGTACCACCATGCCCTGTTCGTGAGGTGTTAGGAATTGATACCAGAGCTACAAGCTTGCCAAGTTACATTCCCAAACCCAGACTATGTACTCAAACTATATATCCAAAGTATAGATTCCATGGTAGGAAATGAAGTCATTTTGGGTGTGGGGAGAAGAGTGGTTGGACAATGAGAATCACAGTGGTTCTGTGAAGATCATGGGTGTCTCCAAAGAGTACACTTCATTCCATCTCCTCACACGGACGTGCAGGTTCTCAAAATGAGAAAGTGCTCCTGCATGGTCATTCATTTAGAGTGTCTTTCACGGCTGTGTTGCACCTGGATAGTGAAGAAGGAGCCATATTCTTCTACCTTGGATTTCAACTCCCAACCTGCGCTGTGGGGTGGTGGTTGGTTGGCTGCCACCATCACATGTGAAGACCAATGAGAAAGGGGCCTGCTGATCCCCAGCAGTGGCTCCCTGGGATCACAGTAGGCCTTATTTATGGTGCTTTGTGTTAGAAGACACTGAACAAAAGTGAGGTCGTTCTGTGAGATCCCTAGAGCAGAGCTGCGCTCTGCAAACTGAAATGACCACGAGAAAGTGTTAGCGACTGTGGTATGACAGTCCGGATCTCGCCAAGGATGGTGAGGGGACAAGCCATGCATGACTACAAAATAAAAGTCAACACACTTTTTAAAATATGAGTGTCCCGTGCCACATCTGGAACACAATTGTGTTAGGGCATATTTGTTGCTAACCTAAAATTCAAACTTAACTGGGCATGTTAAACCTGATTTGCTAAATCTTCTAGCTCAATATGTAAGAAATTGCTTTTTCTGAAGTCTTTGAGGAAAATAATAACTGTAAAGGTTGGGGAGGTATGAATATAGATTAGCATTTTATACATAGATTTGCTGGTGGCAAACTAGATGGAAGAGATGGGGACATGAAATACTGTGGTTGACAGACATAGACATAGTTCTTCTACACTCTAAGAAGAGCAGCAGGGGTGGGGATCCTGAAGAAGGGCTTGGGGGTATGGGGTGGTTGATCTGGTTTACTAAGCACACAGAAAGATCTGACTTCAAACCTAATGCCTCAGGGAAAAGAAATACCTGTAACCCCAGCCCTTGCCACTTGGGAGATCAGAAGTTCAAGGCCAGCTGGGGATACAGGAGACTCCGTATCAAGACGGAGGTGGGAAGAAAGAAAATGAAAATCATATAAGAAAGAGGAAGTCCAACTCTGAGAGCTCAAGTGTCTGGGCCCTTGTCTAGGTCATGACTCAATGCCCCTTGCACCTTAGGCAGTGACCAAAGTGTCTGGCTTTCTCACCAGCGTCCCAAAGGGGCTGTGCTGGTACACTCCTTTGACTCTTACATCCCAAGATTCTAACTTCTAGCAGCAGAAAGAGAATTTACATCAAGGTCCTAACAATAAGAAACCATGATTTCCACAGAATTTAAAATTCTGCTGCAAAACAACCTCACTATCTGGGAATCCTATTAATCTGTATATAGATCTATTTCTGAATTAAAATATGGCCCAGTCATTTCTCAAATCCTTCCCATTTAACTAAGATAATATATAGCATTAAAAGCTACTGGTTAAAAGCCTTTTTTCCTGTTTTTATGAGTTAGTGGTGACTATGTTATAGCTGTCCCTAAGGGGAAAAATATCTGGCAATTAACAGTGTAAAGGATTAGGAAGCAAAAGGCCTTGGAAATTGGCTATGTTTGTGGGGAAATTGTTTCATAACACTTTGTTTCTCAACTGCTTAGTAAAATCCTTTCCGGGCTTCTGTCCTGGCGACTAAAAACCAAAGAAGTGTCTCCAAAGAAACTTCTTTCTGAAGCACCCACAAACCAGGAAGAGAAAGACGTGAACATGTTGAGCTGTGAGATGCTCTCTGCGTTAGGACGAGAAAGTCAGTGTGAACTTGTCTCAGCTACGGCTCTCACAGAAAGTCAGGACCAAAGCAACTTGGGAAGGACAGGGTTGATGAGGTTTACACTTCCTCATCACTGTTTAACAATGAAGGAAGTCAGGACAGGATTGCAAACAGGGCAGGAACCTGGGGGCACGAGCTGATGCAGAGGCCATGGAGGGGTGCTGCTTACTGATTTGCTCAAAAGCTTGCTTATTGAATCCAGGACCACCAGCCTGGGAGTGGCACCACCCACAACGGACTGGGCCTCCCTCACTGATCACTAATTAAGAAAAGGCCCTACAGGCTTGGCCACCACCCAATATTCTAGAGGCATTTTCTTGATGGTCCCTCCTCTGAGATACCTCCTATTGTGTCAAGCTGTCATTAAAAGCAGTACTGTCATGAAACTGGTTTCCCAACATCTCTAAACACGTAGTGTGCCGGACAAACAAATCCACTGATTTTATCTTCTGTGGAAGCAGATATGTGTATATGTGTACATGTCCATTTGTGCAAGGGTGTGTGTATGTGCTGCACACGTATGTGAGGTCAGAAGACAACTTCGGGTGTCATTAATGGGGAGCCATACACCTTTGCATTGTGATAGGGCTTTCCACTATGAGGAACTCACCAAGAAGCCTGAGTTGACTAGGCAGAGAGGCCCAGGAATCCATTTGTCTCCATCACCCAAGTCCTTGGATGATGAGCCTGTCCCACACCACACCTGGTCTTTTTCCAAGAGGGTGGTGGGGCTTGAACTCAGGTGCTCTTGCTTGTGAGGCAAACACCTTACCAACTAGGGCCCCTCTCCAGGGCAGCAATATGCATTCACTTCCTATCCAAAGCCTTACTCACACTGTTAATTGCATTTCATAGAAGCTCTGAGAGATGAAATCTATGCCTCAGAACTCACATCTGATGAGGACAGAGCCAAGATTCAATTGCAATTCTGCATGCCATTAAGGCACATACTCCTTTTTCTGTCTTCTGTTTGCCACAACACATTTGAGGCATGCAAATGTGGAAAGTACAAGCTTGCTTTTTGGTTTCCCACTCTGTCATTCTAAAATACCAAAACCAATAAATGATACCGCCATGAGTGCAAGCTTCTTTTGCTGCTCATCCCGGCCCCACGCCTCTCTTTGCTCTCACCTGTCGGCGGAGGTCTCTTGTCTTCTTGCTCATGTTGTCTATGGCGGCATTCAGGGCATTACTCTTTTCTGTTTTTCCAGCCTGCAAGGAAGCAAAACACTGACATAAGCAAATGCTACCAAATTACTCTTTATCACTTAGCAATTTGCTTTCGAAATTTCCTGAAAATAACAGCTTGAAAATTCAAGAATAGTTTTCAAAACTGCTATGACAGTGCCGATGACTCACGAGCCCTTCACTGAAACGCTAAGTAGCACGGCGATTAAAGCGCGCATTATTTTCTTCTTTAAGCGTCTGTAATATTTCTGATACAGGGTTTGATCGGATTCAATGTGGCAGCAGGCAGAGCATTGTCTTGACAAAACACTGATCTTCATTCTTAACAAGTCAGCTCCTTAACCGCTAAGCATGCAATTAGCTTAAAAGCATTAGATGCCCGATTTGTCAACTTCTGTGGGAGTTTCTGAAGTCATCTTCTTGGTGTATTGTGTAAGTTATGCAGAGCCATATTGGAGTTTTGCTAAACACTAAATAAAATATGCAGTGCAAATTCATACAATTTGCAAAAGTTGACCACAATTTTAGCTGACAATATTCCAAGAACAAATTGTTTTAGGTGAGAACTGGATGCTGCTTTGGGCTCCTTGAGATAATCTGTGCAACACGTTTTCATTCTGTAAGCGGAACAGTCCTCTCCAGTACATCCTTTAACCTAAGCCTTGGACTTCTCAACACACAGAGAATCACCTTGGTTGACATTTTCTACATATTCTTGTTGTGGGAGACAACCGCGTTGAATCTAATCCTACATTCTCAAGGATACATTCTCAAGGATAGCTCCCATCTCCCATCAAAGAGATTGGGAAAAATCATTATGGCTCTCACCTCTAGGAAAATTGCTGCTGCTTTTAAATTAATAAACTGCAAAAGGTTCTGAGAGGAGACCTTGAAAATGAGCAGCTGCTCGCTGAGCTTCCAGAATGGAGTCAATGAAAAGAGACCCTGTAGCACAGTCGGGACAAGGCAGTGCATCATTCCACTCCCTCCCTCGGCCAGCCTCACTGAAAAAAACCGACGCCTTCAAATAGTACCATGTCTTAATAACAACAACAACATCAAGATCACCTGCTGTACTCAATAGATGCGCCTGGTTCTCCTGCCATCTTCTCAAACACTGCTCTCTGAAGGGCCACATTCCCAAGGCTTCCTATGTCTTTTCCCAGTTCTTACACATAGACACCTGTTAAAACCCTTGCTGTTCCTCAATGGTTTCACAAGAAGGTCCTTCAATGCAATATACCCCTTGAAACAATTCTCCCACAATCGCAAGTGAGCTCTTCTTGCTCACTGGCATTTTCCAACAGGCCCCTTTCATCTCTGTGCCTTCCCAGCACCCTTGCAGTAATTACTTGCAAGGGAGTTATTGAACAGGTTTGATGACTGTACATAAATTAGCAACTTCATTCAAAGTGCAACATGGTTTAATTAGAGCTCCATAACAAGCCAGAGAGGTAATGATGAACTCAGAGTTTAGCACTCAGCCCAATCGGCAATAGCTGGAATCCTCTTAACCACAGTTACACATGGATTTTTCTCAGCATCAGATGTGAAAAAACGGCCATCACTTGGGAGCATGCGATACTCTGCAGGATACTTATCACCCATGGGGCTGTATCTCCTAGGTTCTACTCATAGACATGAATGGTGCCTAAGGAACAACTCGGAGACTGTCTGCTGGCATCTGCATGTACACACATGTACACCTTCAAAAACACGCAGAAAAGTAAAAGAGATTTTCATTTTCAAAGAATATAAAAGGTGCAACTGTTTGAAACTGTCCATAGTAAAAGAAGAGAGGAATGAAGGAAAGCATAGTAGGACATATTGGTGTTGGGTCATTTAACTGAGATAAAAAAAATTCTTGATACCAAAATGATTCTTGAGCATGTGCTCAAATAAAACTTGTGATTACTTTAACGGCTCTAGGTAAGCAGTCTTTATTTTAGCAATAGAGAATCGTGAAGCATTCATTCAGGGTTACATAAAGCAATGGCATAAACAGATCTCCAATGGGCCTAAACCCAGTTTCTAATTTTACCTAAAGAGCCGAGCCTTTATTCTCGAGTTTTGTGCGTTATTAGCTCTTGGTTACATCTTTTTTTTTTTCCATTTCATGAAGGCAGCAATCACCCCAAATGGGCAGGAGTTAGGACAAAGAGAGCCCCACGCCCTCTCACCCCCTGCCCTGGCATGAGGAATGCTATGAGAGACTCCTGCCGTGGTGGCTGTGAAATCTCAGGACAAGTGAAAGATGTCGGCCTCCCTGGACCTCACGGCAGACACAGACAAAGCTTTAACAGAGGATGGCTGGAGGTGGAAGCGTGAGAAGATACAATAAAGGGTACATTTAAAGATGACTCTCTAATTTCCACCCAGAGCTCAACCCTACTTTAAAATATTCCCTGGGTGATAATAAATAGACCTTAATGCTGTAGGACTTATTAGATTTGCTTTCCTATTCCTCCCTGTTATCTCCCATCCCCGATACTTTTCTTCCTTCTCACCCCCCGGGTTTTTATTGGGTTCTTGCTCTATTTATCCAGATTTATTTGGCTTCAGTTGAGCCATTTTATACCTCTTTATTCCTTTTGCATGGCATAAAAATAAATAAAGCAAGGAGAAATAGCCCTGTCTTGTTTAAAAGCACCTCATTCCTTCTGTTTTCAAAGCCTTAACAAATCATCCAGCAATGAGCGAGGGTGAAAGGCAAGCCCTGTGTTCTGAGATGAGAGATGGATGGACAGGGCAGGATATTAAAACACAACCATAGATAACAGTGAGGACTTGCCTACCACCAAGTGCTCAGAAGAGAAGACGTCCCTCTAAAGAAGCCCTGGCCGGATCCATCATTAAGTACGCACAGCCCTGTTAATGGAAAGGGTCGGCTTTCAGAGAGCATCAGGGAGAGGGATGCTTGGAAACATGGCAAGGATCGAAGCTGGACGGGGGAAAAACCACACATTCTTGTCAATGAATGTAAATAAACTTCCCATAAGGAGAGACTTTGTTGGAGAAATCAATCCTGAACATGGTTTTATTCAGTAAAACATGGGTTAGGATACGGAACATGTTCCTGACTTGAGAAGGACTTGCAGAATAGTGCTATGGTAAATGCTTCCTTTTGGTTTCATGCAAGGGGTCTTTAAATGACAAGCCAATATACTAGAGAGCACCCAGGCAGTAAACCAAGCTGTCAATCGTCAAGCGACTCAGACTGAGTAGAAAAAGCTGGGATTTAATTACACCTGCTCTTTGTTTTAAAACTCTTCCCTCTGTCCCCATCGCTGATGAAGTTCACAACAAATCCGTCATCTTGGTGTCTAAGACCTTACAAGGACTTAACCTTGGATTTACTCATAACAGCTGATGGGACTTCTTGATGGGTCCTTTGTTCTAGACAGTGCAGCCACAACTCTGGAGGTCTGCTTATGAGAAACCCTTTCCCTTCTGAACTCCTGTTGTTCTCAGTGTGGACATCTTTCGAGTTATATCAATTACTACATTTTAAGAAGAATGTTTGGGGATCTTCTCAGCTGATATTACTCATTGTCGTCCATCACCCTTTCTTATATTTCTTGGGCTTTTAAACTAGCATGTGGTCTAACAAACAGACTAACATAATCAATAAATCTTTATGATCTACTCTGTGACAGACACCGCACAGGGTACAGCAACACCTTCAACACCCTGTCTGCCTCAGCAGAAGACATAAACACAGACACAGCATTTGATAAAAAAAAAAAACATTGAAGACAATCTGGAGATTGATTGGATAGCACTCTCATTAAGCCGAGGGGAAGGAAGGACTCCCAAGGAAGTGATAAAGGAGCATTGAAGAATATCTGGGAGTCAGGCAAGTAAAGATAGGAGCAAAGGACGTGGGGAGTGGAAGGGCAGCTTGATCAAAGGCCAGGATCTTCAGGAATATTTGACAACTAGCATAAAAAGTGTGAAGCTTGACCTATTGGCTTTTGACACACTAAGAAATGAAATTGGTCCTACAGACAACTGAGAGTCATACAATTTAATCAAGTGAGTGAAACGGTCAGGCCATTATATCAAAGGGGCTGGAGTCTGCACAGTGGATGTGAGGACATCAGAACACAGACAGAATTAGAATTAGATGGTCACGGCCAAAGGCTCTAAGAGGGATGAGATGTGTTGAAATGAATCCAGTGATGGTCAGGATAAAGGAAAGTGATGAACTCGGGGCTCTGCTTGAGTAAACGAGGTAGGATAGGGACTGGCAGATGCTGGCAGGTGAAAGGAAGACAGCAATCCATGCTGTTATCCCGTGATGAGTGGCTGGGAGAGGGAGGGGGCTACGAACTGAAGTGATCATCTAAAGAGGAGAATCTGGTCAGCACAAGTACGCTCGTCTCAATAACGAGAATCGAGTAGATGCTACTTGGCTGTATCACTCAGGAAGCCGTTTTCATCCTCCAGGTCGGTCCTGCATGTGTTTTGATGCTCATAGCATAAACAATGCTTGCACATGGTGAGTGCTCAAAAGTTATTGGCTGGATAATACAGAAGTAAAGCTATAAGTTGTCAACAAATCCCATAACATTGTTGTGCTCAGTTTCAAAACAAGAAGGTTTGCCACTAAATATTCTTAGATTCCAATATGGCTTTCAAATTCTATTAACAGGATCACCTTTTTTCCCAAAAATTACAGAATGGTATGCTTTTCTGTTTGCTTGCTTGTTTTAAGACAAGGTTTCTCTGTAGCTTTGGAGCCTGTCCTGGAACTAGCACTTGTAGACCAGGCTGGCCTCAAACTCACAGAGATCTGCTTGCCTCTGCCCCGTTAGTGCTGGGATTAAAGGTGAGTGCCACTACCGCCCGGCTAGAACAGTATGCTTTTAATTAAATAGTTTCTTGTATAAACAATCACTGAATATGTGTTGAAACATGTAATGTAAACTTGAAACAGCATAAATAAAATGAGACAATTGAAAATGATGGTCATGAGACTCACTCCGGAAAAAAATGAGCCCCAAATACTAGAAATGAGGAATTTTGCATCAACTTCTCAAATTCATAATCAAATGAATGTACTAATGTAGAGGCTCCCTGGATATAATTTAAACAGCAGGAAAAATACTTTTGTTGTTGTTTTGTTAGGTTTTGATTCTTTTATGTATGCCATTTTCCCTCAAGCTTTGTAAAAGAAACATTTCCCTTTTAGTGTGAAATCTTTATTTCATGGTGAATATGAAATATGATGCCCTTAAACTTAGTTCTTCTCTGTAGAAATAGCTTTAAAAATATTTTATGCTTAACAAATAGTAGAGGGAACAGATTCTGGACTACATTTTTTAGGCATGAGAGATATACAAATAGACAAGCATGCAAAATGAAACCTCCTCTCTCAGACTCGCCGTGTGCCACATCATGTCAGGAAGACGCCTAAGCTGGGCACGCTGAATAATCTTCCTGAAGCAAGCACTGTGAGATGGAAATAAACATAAAACAAGCCAAATATCAACTCTGACATTTGAAATAGCTTAACTATTAAAAGTAACTGCATAAGGGTAGAGTGAGACCAAGAAACTGGTAGAAGAAACCAGGTTGGGGGGGGGGGGGGGGAAAAGGGAGGGGGGGGGGGGGGGGCTTTGGGGCAGTAAAGGGATAAAGACTCTTTGAAAGAGCTCTTCAAAGCACAGAAAACAAAAACCAAAATTGCCTGAAACTATACTTTCAACAAGGAGCTAATACCAGAAAATATAAGCAATAACAACAAAAATCTCAACAAGAAAAACCAAACTAGCCCAATTTAAAAGTAGACAATAGGGCTGGGAAGATGGTCAGGCCATGTGTCCATAACCCAATCCTAGTGAATTCAGTGATAGACAGATCTTGGAAGTTTATTGGCTAGTCAGCCTGTGAGGCAGAATGATGGAAACATACATCAGCAGTTATGAAAATCCAAGATCAGTTTCCAGTACTGAAGAGGACAGCTGACCACTGCCTGTGACCCTCAACTCCAAGTGATCCAATTCCCTCTTCCAAACTCCATGGGTACCTCATGCCCACACACATGTGCATGTGTTCACACATCACACATGTGCACACACACACACACACACACAATTACAAATTAAATAGATCAAGAAAGGATGCCCATTGTTAACATCAAGACTCCTCATACATACGCTGTTCACATATCCATATATACACACTCAAAAATAAATAAATAAATGAAGTACAAAGGTTGCCGGTATGCCTAAACCATCTCTCAAAATAAGGGAAAGAATTGATTAATCAGCAAATTAAGAGAATACACAGTATTGAATGCTGGTTTCCAGTGTCAGGGGTGAATGAGAGGGAAAGAAAGATAGGCAAGGTTAATCAATGGGTTCTAAGTTATAGTTAGATGGGATTAAGAATCTTTGGTATGTTATTACACAGTAGAGTAAATCCAGAAACTAATAGAGTCATACTTCAAAAAGCTAGAAAAAAGAATTGTGAATATTCTTACCATAAAAAGATAAATATTTGAGGTTCAACTTAAACATTATAAAATATATACATCAAAGTATCTAATAATATCTCAAAACCGAAGGTTTTCTGAAGACTAAGGACAACATCCAGAGACAGAACACACATTGACAGTTTCCTAAGGGTTTTTACAAGACTCACATGGTGAAAATACAAAGATAGAGATAATCATATTTATCCAAAAGAACATCTGTTTCCCAAGGGATTTTACACTTCTTATGTTAAAGTTTCTATCATTTCTTTCATATTTTGTAGTAACCTAAAATGATCTCATTGGGCATAGCAAAATAATGGGAAACCTGCCAGTCCCAAGGGATGTGAGTACTTCCTTTACTGCTGTTTCTAATTCATTAGAGTAAGCATATAATATGGAGGACCAATGGAATGAAAAATAAAAATTTACCATGTCGATTTACAACAAAAACAAATAGAAATTCTGCATTAACTTATTTTTCTTAGAGTGTTTGAGATATTTTCTACCAGTTTAAATGTGCTACATTTAAGATATCATTAATGGGTTGGTTCAATCCCTGGCACTGCAAAAATAATATTAAACTGATCTTAAAATCGATCATGAACAAGGTAACCACAAGCTGAGCTTTAGACTGTTCATCTGCAGGGCAATGATAATCACAGCTACACTGTGGGGTAGTTGAGAATGAAATGAGGTAGTGTACGAAGAGAATGTAAATCAGTAACTTTTTCATGACCTCTGTTTAATAAATTTATTATTAGCAGTCATCTAAGGTAGATTTCTAAAACCATTTTAGTCCCAACTAGATCTCCATCAAAGTATGAACATAATTAGCCCTCAATTTGTTAATTTTAGCAAGATATTTGTGGGAGGGACTTGTGTTTAGCTGTTTAACACATGGTCTTGCTATATGAATCATGCAAGCTTCAAACTTAGATCCTACTGTCTCTGCATCCTGAGTACAAGGATTATGGGCAAATACTAACATACTCAGCTTTGAATTTTATAAGTGTTTTTGAACAGCTAGATGAACAAGTGGATATGTACAATACTCTCCTGATCCACTGAAGGAAAGTTTGCTTGTGATCACCAGGAAGGTTGAAGCGATTTTGGCACAAAAAGATGTCAACCCTTGAACATTATGAAATCATCAATGGGAAATCAATATTTATTTAACTAGACCAAAGTTCACATAATATCGACTAGAGGTTAAACTGTATATCCTTTCTATACCGACATTTCAGGTTCCCAAATGCCTTTACTGAGTCATCATCACAAGATGTCAACGTACATCTCATAATAAGGTCTGGCTCATTTTAGAGATCCTCTGGGTTTGGGTGCCTGATCCCAGCAGAGAGCCTCAAGGACAGTGTGCCTCTCCCTACAGGATTAGCTGTGATGATCAGGAAGAAAATGGAAAGGCACCAGAGCTAAGACTGTCAATTATTCTGAGATACTATGGCACCTTTTCTATAATATGCAAAACCATTATTAGAGTCTAATAAACAGTGATATGGTTTATCACTGTAAAAGATAAGCAAAAGCCAAATACATAACTTTCCATCTTTACACAGAAAGGTGATTCCTAGCCATCTTCCTATATATGCTGTGCGTTGGGAGGTAGACAAACAGAGCACCATTGATTTTGTCACACATCTTTACCTCTGCTATCCCTCCTCATTTCTAAGTCTTTTACCCCATTTTTCAGTTCCTAGACTTTTTAAGTAATATTAAGTATGTCAAACCTTAGCCAGCAGAGGACTTTATGAAGTCTGAATTATCAGTTCTCTAACAGAGTACTTCAACATCCTGTATACATGAAATCTAAGGCAGATCCACAGTAATCACGCTGGTACCTTATCATCAACATTAGTCTGTGTCCTACAGACAAGCTTGCATTTTGATACCCAATTACTACTATAATGGATTTATATTTACTGACAAATGTATTTTTCCATCACTGCTATCCTCATTTAGTGTTTTTAAGGTCATAACTTGAAGGATGTAGGAAAACACAGACTGTAGAGAAGTTCTATAAAGATAGCCTCCATTTCAAAGAAACTTGGCATATGAAAACGTTTCCTTCAAGATAAATCAGCAGGTAATAGTTTTCTCTATAATAAGGTACATAAGTGTATTTTACAGCAAGTTCTCTTGCCTGTTGAATGTATCATGTTTTATAAAAGTTGATACATTCATATATTTTTTTTTTGGATTTTCGAGACAGGGTTTCTCTGTGGCTTTGGAGCCTGTCCTGGAACTAGCGCTATAGAGCAGGCTGGTCTCGAACTCACAGAGATCCGCCTGCCTCTGCCTCCCGAGTGCTGGGATTAAGGGTGTGCGCCACCATCGCCCGGCCTCATATATTTTTAATAGAAAAAACTCATGAACAGTATGTAGCTTAGTGTCATCTGATAAAAAAGGGTAGAACTTCAGAGTTATCAATGGTTCATCCTCCAAAATTATTACCTCATTATTCTACTTCCAAATTCTACACACTGTTTTCAGTTTGTAATTTGACTTCATTTCATTTAAAAATTGTAGCCCTAACTAAATAACAAAGATATACATGCAAAGGGTGGAGTTCCACCTCCAGGTTCTACATAAAGATAACAGAAGAAAACTGACACCTCAGAGATATTCTCTGCCCTCTTTACATGGACTATAGCATATGATCTAACATACATCATAAAGCCACCTTTACACACACACACACCCAATAAGAATTTTTTTAAAGATTAGAACTAAGATAAATATACAGAATTACATGTTGATGTATTTAACCATACTAAGTTTTTAAAAGATATGCTAAAAGTCAAAAGTATATCTACTGATGAAATGTCACATTATTGATCATAATGACACAAATTTTTAAAAAATGTATGAAGTCTGATGAAGACGTTTTGGAAAATTAAATGGACAGAAGATTTCCCAGATTACTGCTGTTATCCTTACTCTTACATTCATCAGTGGGATAAGGTATTTCTAGGTTCGCTTAGAAAGCAGGTGTTATGGTTTGAATGTGAAATGGTCCCATGCTGCCTCATATGTTTGAAATCTAGATTCCCAGGAGGTGTTGTGATTTAGAGGTCTGGTGGAATCTCTAGAAGTTGAGGGTTAACTGGCATATGTGGGTCACTTGGGTACAGGCAATGACATACAGCCTGGACCAATTTCCAAGCTAAGTTCTTTGTTTCCTGGTCTACTGAGATATGGGCAAGGTCCTGCCACCATAGATGTGAATTATTCACACACACACACCTTCCTTCACTACCATTCAGGACCACCACACTTTCTTAAGCCATGAACTGAAATAAAACCTGCCTTCTTGTGTTGGTTTGACAGAAAATGGCTCCCAAAGGTAATGGCGCTATTAGGAGTATAGCCTTATATGAGGAAGTGTGTCACAGTTAGATTGAACTTTGAGGTCTTCTGTGCTCAAGATACTCTAATTGAGACAGTCTAGTTCCTGTTATCTTCAAGACGTAGGACTCTAAGTTACTTCTCCAGCACCATGTCTGCATGCAAGCCACCATGACCCACCATGATGACTGTGAACTGAAACACTAAACTGTCAGTGGGCTACTGCCAATTAAGTGTTTGTTTTTTTTATATGAGTGGCCATGGTCATCATGTCTCTTCATAGCAATAGAAATTTTAACTAACACTCATTTAAATAATTCCTGTTGGGTATTTTTCCAGAGCAATATTAAAAAAATAATTAAGACAGAAATATGATATCAAGAGGTAGGACCATTGCTATGGTTTCAGGCAGAACATGGAAGAGTTCGGAGCTTCAGGCTAGAGAAACATTAGTGCTACAAATAAGGTTTACTGAGCCATTCTGGTAAGAGTTAGGGATATCGTAATGCCAATAAAAGGGTAGGCAACAGAATTTGTTTATTGTCTTTTGGTGGAGAACTAGAACTCCGCTGGGAGGAGAACCACAGGCCAGTCATGTAGCTTTCTGTCAAAGCTCCAGGCTACGTTCTACCCATGGCCTGAAAATCCTAATGAGAATGAATTTAAAGTAATGGATTAATTTGTTTGGTGGATGAGTTTCAAGGCCAAACTGTTTGCAGCACAGGCAGAT
This sequence comes from Microtus ochrogaster, assembly GCF_000317375.1. NCBI lineage: Eukaryota > Metazoa > Chordata > Mammalia > Rodentia > Cricetidae > Microtus > Microtus ochrogaster. Next base: position 36,720,209 of record NC_022028.1, on the reverse strand, counting down.
GTGATACTACTTCCCCAGGTTTACAGGAAAGGAGAGTCCACATGTAGAAGAAAACAGTGCACTTTGGAGGGTAAAGGAGGGAAACCTGGCTAACGTTTTGGCCTGTACTGGTGAAGACAACAAGGAGGTAATTGTTGAAGAGATGACTACAGTTAAGGAAGAACGCTGTGTCCTCTGTTGACAGTGCAATAAAGGTGCCTTGAGCAGAGAACTTTCTCACGGAAAGTTCCAGAATACAAAATTAAAACTGATTTGAAAATATTCATTTGAAGAAAGAACAAAATATAGCTTCAGGAGGCACTATTGGAAATCAGTTGCCCAGGTCAATGTTTCCCTAACTTTGGCAACAAAACTGAGGCCTAAGGGAGCAGACTATATCTCAAGCTAGAAGGTGAATTTGACTTTTCTAATACTGTACAGGTTCAGCAGGAACATGAAATCTAAAAGTTGGAGAGTCCAGAAGGTGTGTAGTAAGGTTTCAGAAATCTACAAAGGTAGGGAGGAGTGTGACAAACTCCCAGAGAGCTTGGGAGGCCATTTTATGAAGCTCTGAATGTGAAGCTACCCCCAGAAGAATCTCACATGTTAATTGCCTGTTTGTTGGGAGCAGTGAGACCTCAGATCCTGAATTTCTTGTAATCCCCTGATCTGAGTGCCTACAGCTGCTCTGAGCACGAGACCTTCAGGGTTCCTGATGGCAGGAGAGTGGTTTCTGGTGTGTTTGGCTGGGGCGTGGCTATCTCTACATAATCTGCCTTTGAACACAATAAAGGGGGCATTCTTGGGGAATTCAAGGATGACCCGTGTCTCTGTCTCTCTGTCTGTGTGTGCCTGTGTATTTTAACCTCCAGCCCCCTTGCCTGAAACTCTCGAACTGGGTAATAGCTCATAGAGTGCAGACACCGGTGCGCAGTGCACGGTGCGCTGCATGTGTTATTGGGAAAGAAAAGTAGAAAAGAAAAGAAAAGAAAAGAAAAGAAAAGAAAAGAAAAGAAAAGAAAAGAAAAGAAAAGAAAAGAAAAGAAAAGAAAAGAGGGTTCTTATAAAATATGTAGAGCACAGGTATGAGAAAGGAACTCACTTCAATCAATCGAAAGGACTACAGGGTCATTCAGGTCTATTTAGTGTGTTGCTCCAGACTCCACAGAGCTGCATTCTAAACTTTAAAGTCCACACACACACATACAAAACAATTTCATATGCTTGCTGAAAATAGCTAAAGGGGCATGTTAGAGCACCAGGAACCTTGAAGAACACGGACATCTGGGATAATATCACAGAAGCAAGAAGGGAACCCTCCCCCTCTTCCATGCCATCCCCACAGCTTACCAGTTTAAACCAACTTAACCAGGAGAGATCCTGCAGTCTAGGAATAAGTAACAAAGAGTCAGCAGCCTCACCACGACCTTGGACGTTTACAGTCCCCACCACTAGGGACCTACACAGTCCTCGCTGACACTATGTCCACCTCAGTGTGCTATTGAATCTATCCAACTGTATGTCTAGGAAGGGGGGACAGCACAGTATCCTCTGCTGTGGCTGATGTTGCTACTGCACTACACCATCTTGAAACAGGGACTGCTGCTGGAGAGTGTCCTTGGATGGAGGGGAGCAGCCAGAGCATGTCCCAGTCCTCAAGGATTTGCTGCTCTTGAACCACCTCTGCCTGGTGAGCCATCCCCAGATTCAGCATCTTCAAGCTGAAATGCTGTTATCCCCTAACTTTCAGGGAAAGTACCACCTACACCCTGATGCTACTGTGTCCTGACCACTGGGGATTAATTGGAGTCTGTGCTTTGACAAGTGTAAGCAGTACTTTATCCTCCCACTGCAGACAGAACACTGTCCTGGGTCTGGACTCAAGTGGTCCTTGTATCCCAGATATTCAGAATGGCCAGTCCCATGCTCTGGGGAACAGTCCTGAGCTGATCTGAGCAATCCCATTTGAAGGCAAACTGATCCTAATATGCCGCTTTAGGATCCAAGGGGAGCAGGATCAGCTCACTATATTCTGAATGCTTGCAACTCCCCTTCCTCAAGAACTATGCTGTTCTTTATCCTCGGACCCCAAGCAATAGCTATGCTTGACCACTCCCAGGTCTTGGCTAAATCCTATGTGGCCTCTGAGAGTATGAGATGTCCCATCAACACGGTGTCCAGAGTCACTCTGGATCAGAACTACTATTATACTTTTGATAAAGGGGCAAGTGACAAGCCATGACTGAAGCATACAGTTAAGGTGGCACAGGCAACTAAAGATAGTCCTGTCTCCAGTCCAATCAGCAAGACGGAAAATGAGACAGCCCTTGGTCTACGGCATGGGGAGCAGACGTGGGCAACAATAAATGAAGATTTATTGAGTGATTCCTCTACAGAAAATCAATGTGCAGAGATTTCGAAAGTCCTTCAGTAAGCTTTAATTAATGCTAAGGAAGAGAGCCTGGAGAACACTCACGTATCTGAGAAGCAAAAGTAAACAGTGTCTAGTCAATAAAGACAACAGACATGTGGAATTCATACACCACCAAGACTTCCTGGGCTGGGGTTATTTGGATGTGATGTACAGCTTTTTGGACTTTTGGACCTGTCTGTAAGGGAGTGTGGGTCAATTAGGCGTGAACAGTGGTTACACAACTGCCCCAGATTCATTTCTGTTGGTGTGATAAGATGCAACTCGGAGGACACATTTGCCACCCACAATTTTAGGCTACCGTCCACTGTGGCAGGGCAGTCAAGTTGGCAGGAACCTGGAACATTTGGTCACACTCAAGAGCAGGGAAGAGTGAATTTGTTGTGTATGTTTAGTGCTAACCTGGGATTCTCTACTGTAATACAGTCCAGGGTCCGGAAGCAGGTGCCACCCACTTTTAGGCTGCTTCTTCCAAACCATGTCAGGGAAATCCCCAAAGACCTGCCCACAGGCCAACCTCACCCAGACAGTCCTGAGAGACTCTTCTTAGGTGGTTCTAGATTGTGTTAAGTTAACAACCCAAATTAATCATCACAATGGCCATTTTTAAAACTTAACATTTGGGGATGGATGCTGGGTAATTGCAGACATGCACTGCTGAAGCTGGGTTAATATGGGCAGATGGGACATTTATGAGCATTTTTGAAATGCATTTATCATGTTCATGATCCCAAAGAAGAGACTGCCACCACTTCTTCGTATGTATACTGAAGAGGTTTCTGGGTTTCTTTGTCATGAAACACCCGTCTCTTTATTACTTAGCACTAAACAAGATCCAGAGCTAAATTTGATAAAGAATAGCATCAGTCTGAATCCAAAAGCCCTGGAAACATACAAGTTAGAGTTGTGTTTGTGTACTTCCTGCCCCTCTCTTTCCTAAGGGTCCGTTTCTCCATCACCTGGATGGTGGGGACTAGTCTGCCTACCCCAGGGAGGTTAACTTCAAACTTTGGGACTCACGGTCCAAGCTTGTGTGGGCCTGGTGATTTGAATGTGATGCTCTATAAGGGTTTCAGGTGTCAGGGAAGATTGATACAGTGGCAGGAGGCACACAATGAAGCCCAGTCCAGTTGCAGTGGATAACTGTGATGATAATCGCCAGAGCAAGTCATAAATTCTGGCCTCAGAATTAGGAATGGCCTATAAATATCAAGTAATAGGAGCCTGAATTAAAAATGAAACTCGCTGATGCCTGTAGTATTTCTTGCAGTGTGTTCTAGAGAAGCCACGACATTAGAGGCAGAGATGGTCCCCTTTCAACGTCTGCTGTCAGAAAACTAAGAGAGTTAATTCCTCTTCATGTCAACCTCAGAGAAACAGGACCAGCCTCAAAGAATAGAGCAGCAAGTACATATTTGGCATCACACAGCAAGGAAACCACAGGTCAGGAATAGCAGAGAAATCCAAACCCTGCACTTGAAGATCCATATTGCTAAGGTAAACTTCTAGCTGTCAGACACCAGCATCCTCCAAGTCAGCATGAGTTAGATGGGATGCTTGCCTTTCTTGGATCTCTTGTATCCAATTAGACAGAAGTGTCAGTCAATAATATGTGAACCTGGATCATCCAAGCGTACAACCACTTTAAAAGGATAATATTTTGGGTTGCAAGATAATTACAGATAGGCACTATTGAATCTACGCTCTCATCAAAGGGAACTATTTGGCACTTTATTAAATATTTCATTATTAAAAATCAAATGTCATAATCATATGTTTAATTTAGGTAGACCATTTATAGATAAGTGTGTTACTTATTACAATTGTTAAATTGGATACATTTTTCCTACCATTTTATAAATTGAACATCTTCTTTTACTCAGTATTTAGGCTTAGAGAACCTTTGTTCTCTTTTAAGAACATTTTGTTAATTTTCATTTTGTTCTCTGTCTCTGTCTCTGTCTCTCTCTCTCTCTCTCTGTGTGTGTGTGTGTGTGTGTGTGTGTGTGTGTGTGTGTGTGTGTGTAGCTGTAGCCACAGTGTAGGTAAAAATACAAGTGGCCAGAAGAAGTTACCCACGGAATGGGAGTTACAAACTATTGTGAGCACCCATGTGCCTGGTCAAGCTGAATTCGGGTCCTCCAGAAATATCACCCTAGCTTCTTTATTCTCACCCAGGTGCTTATCAACATCTCAGTTGGCACCCCTGCAACTTCTTTGGTTGCATTCGCCTTTAGTACTCCCTTCAGTGTCTTGCATCCCAGGGCTGGGGAACCATGAGCAAACACATATTTACCCCCAGAGAGCACCACAAGAGACCAGAGGAACCATTTCAGCCAATATTAGCATGGTGAGCCAAAAGATTTCCCGGGGCTGATCACGGCAGTGTGAGTAAGGGGCTGCTTTCAAGAGCACCATGACTGGAAGGGAGCAGCGCCACTGAAAAGCAAGAGTCGGGAGGATTCACGAAAACCGCATCTCTGGAACTCCCTGCTCAAATGGCTAGCAGCTCCCTGAAAGAGACTCCTACTCTCTTAGAGAACTGTTTACTATCTTTATAAATTTAGAGGCTGTTTTTTTTTATTTTTATTTTGAAACTTTCTGTAACGGTTGATCTCGATTGTCAACTTGACTGGATCTAGACTCTCCTAGGACGCAAGTCTCTGGGGATATCGCTAAGGAATTATCTAGATGGGGTTACCTTCTGGGCACGCCTTGAGGGATGGTCTAGATTAGGTTAACTGAAGCAGAAAAGCACTGTGCCATAAGCTGTTATCCCAGATCACATGGCAAGAAGACGGCATGAACATACGTTGCTCCCTGTTTCTGATAGTGGGATTGATGTGAGCAGCTGCCTTCAGCTCCTGGAACTATGCCTCCCCTGCCGTAATGGAGTGTGTTCTTGAACTGAAACACAATAAATCCTCCTTGCGCAGGTTGCTTTGTCAGGCACATAAACAAGAAAGACAATAAATGCCCTTGCTGAATATCCTGAGACTTTTGTGCGTGCGCAAACCATGTACCATTGTGTGTTCTCCTGAGTCTTGGGGCTCTCCTTTCGGGAAAGCTTGTCCAACTGAGCAGAACAGCCATTCAGACACCAGGATTTCTGTCATAACTCTCTAACTTCTTTATTTGGAACCTACCCCCTCTGACAACTCTACCCAGTGCATTCTCCACTGCACAGGCAATACGATCTTAAAACAAACGAATAATAAAAATTTGTGTCTGTGTCATGGCTCTCTCTGTAAGAATATCAATGAATTCCCTTTGAAAGATTTTAAACATGGACTCAAGTCCTTGTGTCATGCTACAGTTCATGCCTGATTTGATCTCTGTTCCATCTAGGGCCTGCTTCAGCTGTGTGCTTAAAGATGTCATCACCCCCTCTCTACCTAGCTTTGTCCACCCTCAAAATAAAATTCCCTTTCTATTGTTCATTTCCTACCATCTTGTCCTGGGTTTCCCCTCCTTATCTTTCTAGTCTCACCCCCAATGCTGCTTTTTCCAAGAACGCTTCCCAGGCCCTCTTACAAGCGCTTATTACAGTTTATATAATTATATAATCTCTATGATGAATTGACTAATGTAGCTTAACCACAATGCTACAAGAGAAGAGGATTGATTTTTCTCTTCTCTGTCCTCAGTACCTAGCATACACTTGACATGTATAAGTTCTGTAATTGTCTATTGAGTATGGATTGAATTAATTACTTGTTTTATAAGGACATTGGGAATTTTTTATGATAATATTGGTACTTAATATACCTAGTGAAGTTTCTTGTCAAAGCAAGCAATAGTCTGAGAAAAATTCTATATTATCAAGGAGCATAACTCTGTGTGAGTATAAGAGAGAGAGAGAGAGAGAGAGAGAGAGAGACTCAAATACCTTATACATGCTTAACAAGTATGACTGGGAAACATATAAAATTTAACTTAGAAGATAGAGCATAATTCATAAGCCTAAAAATACTTCTAAACAGGACTATCTGGTTAATTTAATTTTAATTTTGTTTTCAGTCAATGTCTTAATAATCAAGTAGCCTTGACGGACCTCAAACTCACAATTCTTTTGCACAAGCCTTTAAGGAATATCCTTTTAAAAGACTACACCATTACACTCATCAATTATAAGATAAAAATTGACACGTTTACCTCTGGAATTTACTTTGCCAGCCACATGTGTAACTGTAAGCTTCCATACGCTGATGTAATTGTCTCCTGGAAATGTTCATAATATCCTTCATCATTTAGCTCTAAGAAAGGACTTATTTAAAAAAATGTGGGTCTTCTGTATCTGATTAGAAATTGAGGTGACAGAGTATTTTGGATCAGAAATTATAAGAACAACTGTCATCTTAATGCCTCTTCTCCCTCTTTATGGATTTCAGTGTGGGTTCAGTATCAGATAATAATAATTCAGACAAAGCACTGTTTTCGTCTTTCAGGGTCCTAAATACTACTTTTCAAGCTTTGCCTTGCAGATCTCTCCACAGGAAGGCACCTTCTGACTCTGGGTGTCTGGTCTAGTGGAGCCTGACATTCACAGTTTCTTCTAAAACCAGGTGTTGACATGGCGGGCCCATGGCTACACCTGGACCAGCAGTGGTTCAGAGCAAATGGATTGCTCCTGCCCAGCCCTGCACTGGTCAGATGCTCAGCAGTGCATTGGATGGTTTTCATCTAGAGCTTTCATCAGAAGGCAGATAATTCTGAGAGAGAGAGAGAGAAAAGAGAGAGAGACAGAGAGGAAACTTAGTAAATATGCACAGAAATCATCCCATGTTAGAAATACAGAAATGAGGATAGGAGGCCAACCAAATTAGAAGATAGTTATTGATAGAACTAATATTAAAATAACAATTGTAATTTATTAATAGTGGGCATCAAATCCACAATTTTAGGATTTTTGTTTGCTGAAATTCCTACCATGGAACTGGCTTATGGAGAGTTTTAACTTAAACCTGTATAAATAATATTTGGCCAACTTCCCAGGATCTACCAGGAAGCATGCACAGGCATAATTTCTGTGTAGGCATTCTATCTGCCTTAGGATCAACATCGAGATAGAATATTGCTCTTCATATTATATAGGAGAGAGAACTGAGTCATGTACACTGAAGCTTTACTAGCCATAGGAGTACACCTTCTCCTTCATTATTATTTTTTGTTTGGTTTTATTTCTGTGTAGTCCGATATTGAATTATACATATGCAGATATCTCATTTGAGCATGCCCATGTCACAGCCAGAGGTTGCTGTTGGCATGTAGTCCTCTACTGCCCTCCACCATATCCATTGAGGCAGAGTCCCTCGCTAGCCCTGGATCTCACTGTCTCATCTAGACTGTCACTGGAACTGGGGAGTTAACGAGGCAGATTCTGAGAGCTCCTGGGCGGTGGCACACAGCGTTGTATGGATCCTGGGGGGTCCAAACTCAGCTCCTCACACTTTCACAGTTGGTACTTTCCCTGCGAAGTCATATCCTGGACTCACTTTCTCTGTCTCACAATGTGCCATGCACCTTATAGATGCTTATGAGTATTTTCTAGGTTTTGTTTCATTGTAACATCTTTGTTGGGAGCTACCGTTACACTGATTTTGCCACAGGACACATCTGCTGATATGTCAGCATACAAATATTTCTGCAACAACATAAAAAAAGCACTTCTATTTATTCTCCATATTGGGATCGCATGCTTGACCTTGCTCCCTAACAGGGTTATATTGAGCATGCATCCTTCCTGAGTTATTAGTCACATATACAGTAATACACGAGCAAATTTGGGATTTTGAGTCACCGAAGATCAAATTGTCCCACTCACCTTCTGGTCGCGTTTCCATCTAACAACACCAGTACATTTTAATACTGAGCAGCCACAACAATTATCTAGACAGAAGTGGATTTTTGAAAAACCTAGGTGAAGCAGAAGCAGGCCTCATGTTCAAGGATACATAAGACACATGCTAAATTAATATGAAAACATCGAGAAGGCCCACAAACCACAGATGAAATGCTTCAGTTTTTAGGCTTTTAACAGCACCCACCCTTTACTTGAAAGAGCTGGTGAAATGCCATACATCAAAATAAAATATCATTGCAGATTTAGAGGAGAGCAGAGGGAAAAAACAAGTATTATGGATCGGTGAATGGATGGATGGAAAGACAGATGGATGGAAGGATGGGTTGGTGGATGGATGGATGGATGGATGGATGGATGGATGGATGGATGGATGGATGGATGGATAAAACTCCAGCTATATCCTAAAGCATATAGGTTTTGAGGTCACGAGTGATAAAATAAATTCAACTGAGAAGGACGTCTTGAACATCACTGTACCAGGAGACCCGCCCCTTAACCCAGTCCACATATAATCTATGTAGCTTTTTTATTACCACCATTTTCTTTCCCCTCATAATTACTTTCCGTTTGTATTTACAAGCTTGAAATGTGTGAAGAATAAACTGACTGTTCAGTTTTACACTCTGCTGACATGATTTCAAGAAGAAAATAAGTGGAATTAGCGAAGAGCCTGCAAATGTTATATATTCTACTGAAGAAACAAGGGCGGGAAGTCCGTTTGTTAACCGACAAAGTGCCTGGAGTGATTATGTTTTCTTTCTTTCCTCTCTGTGTTCATTCCCAAGTCCCCGGACACAACCATATTTCTACTACAGTGGGACCATATTTCTTGAACTTGGAAAACATTTATGTAAACCCAACTCTTGTCTTGTGGCAAAATCCCTCCAGCTAATCTACGTGGTAACTAAATTATAGTTCCCAGGATAGCCATCCTGTGTTTTCACCACAGCGGAAGCCCCACAGAGATACAGTTCAACGCCTCGATGGATTCAGCAATAAAAAGGAACACATTTAAATACTAAAGCCATCGTGCATGAATAAATGCCAAAATAGAAGAAACCCTTCAAGGGCTTTCCAGCATTTAACCCAGAACCATCCAATTTCCCTTTATCCATTCCTCGTTAGGAGCTTTGTTCCCTGGGCAAAGCTGGCAGAACACAATGCCACTGTGACCTTGAATTTGGCATAAAGCCAATGACACACGTTGACATTGTCAATAGCTGTGTGTGTGACTGTGCTGTTTCTAAAAGGAGACTATTTCTTAGAAGGCAAAACTAGCAGTAGTTAAGGCTTTCTCTCTCTGGGATGTGTGCAATTGCCCTTGTCCTTGGCCTCAAGTTGTTTATTCAACCATAATTCAGAGAGGTAAAGACGACTCTTCCTGAGTTGGTATTTTCTTAATTGTACAAACTGAGCTAAGCTTAAAATTAGCATAATTATTTTCACATGTAAATTTTTCCTAATGAATTCATATTTGCTTCATTTGGTACCCTCCAATCATATTTCAGTGAATCTGATACGAGGTCTCTTGTAACGTGGTATAGATTTCTTCATGTATGTATTTATGGAAAATATTTTATCTTAAAAGGACTCTTGTCACTGTGTATCTGTTTACGTTCTTCCTGGTGTTCGTAATTTCTCTACATCTGAAGACACACTATTTTGTAGAGTGGAACTTTCCAGAATTGCTTATGTCTCTATGAATCAAGAAGAAATTAATGAAGAATTACAGCTTACAAAGAACCAGTGTTCATTGAGCTAGGATTATTATTCAGTCTTTACTAGGCTTTCGCCAAAATATTCATGAGATCCTCAAAACAAGTTGAAAACTACTAATATTATATACTGCTACATTTATCATTACAAATAGATTTTGCAGTTGCCCCATGTTTACTACATTGACTGCCATGAATTGGGATAAGACGAGCTAATTATTAAATATTATCAGTATCATATGGGCAAATTTAGCACTAAACTCAGCAACACGACAAGGCTGTCCACTCTCGCCATACCTCTTCAATATAGTGCTTGAAGTTCTAGCAATAGCAATAAGACAACATAATGGGATCAAGGGGATTCGAATTGGAAAGGAAGAAGTTAAACTTTAGTTATTTGCAGATGATATGATAGTGTACATAAGCGACCCCCAAAACTCCACCAAAGAACTTTTACAGCTGATAAACAGCTTTAGCAATGTGGCAGGATACAAGATCAACTCCAAAAAATCAGTCGCCCTCTTATACACAAAGGATATGGAAGCAGAGAGGGAAATCAGAGAAGCTTCACCTTTCACGATAGCCACAAACAGCATAAAATATCTTGGGGTAACTCTAACCAAGGAAGCTCAATAACTAGATAATTTCACCCAATTTATGCCAAAAGAAATGAGCATATGCATATATGTTATCTAAATATTTTAATTATACAGATTTATTTTAATCTTAATGTCCTCAAATTGAAGATAATTTAAGCATGTAACATTATAACTGTGACTTAACTTGTAGCATCTTCATTCAAAAGTATGCTATTCAATAATTTAAAGGCTTGAATTATTAATATATGCACTAACAGAAAAAAACCTCTAAACTATTTTAGTGAATGAAAAAAAAAGCTTTTATATTTATATGAACATTTCAATTTGGCAAATCCCATCTGTGATAAAAAGAAATCTAATGAGTGATTGTCTGAGGGGGTGTGGCCTACAGATTTGATTATAAAGAGCCAATAAAATTGTTGACATGCTCAAAACACTAAATACTTAATTGTAAGTTATGTAACTGCATGTGTCAAGGCATGTTAAACTATAACATTTAAGAGCTCGTCATTTAATTTAAATACATAGTATTTTAATTGTAGATGTGTTGTCTTCATTCACATATTACTATAATATATAAGTCACATTTTTTCCTGGCAGAATGACTATTCACTCCTTTAAATTTGTTCTGTTTTTTTAGCCATCTTTTCCTTACGTCTGATTTTATTTTACACTGTCTCAACATCAACCATTTGTAAATGCTCAATGGCATTCTCACAAGAATTATCTAGCTGGAATGTCCTTTCCCACCTTCTCCAGGTCTAAAACTCTCACTTGGAATTTCTGAGACTGTAATGGATTCAAATTCCTCTCAAAAAAAAATCCTTCTTTTGTAGGCAGAGGCCACACCTCCAACTCTGCTCAAGTCTATACCTTGTGTCTATTTTCATTTCATGTTATCCATCTAGAGAATTTACTTGAATATACTTCTCAGTAAGCACACCCTGTTGGTACAGACTACTGCTCTATCACCTGCTAGACACCAGCAGGGAAAACCACATGCACAACGTGTTGAGTAGACACGCTCTCTGCTGGCCACAAGGGCAAGGATCTTAAACAAACGTTTCATTGTCTGCCTAGGATCAAGTGGAGTATACAGAAGCTGGGATAGCTAACACTCACAAAATTAGCATACAGTTTATGTTTCATCTCCAGCTGTCTGATTTCAAAATCGAATCTTTTAATTTCTAAGTAGTATTAACAGTCTCACGGATATTCTACAAGAGAAAAATATATAGTGATACCTGAACTACTCACCACATAAGTGTAAGGACCTGTGTTTTGTCCTTAGAGCTCAACCAAAAATTCAACCATGGTGGCATAATTTGTAATCTGAGCAGCAAGGGGAAAGAAACAGGCAGGTCCCAGAGGCTCACTGCTTACCCAGCCTAGCCTAATCAGTGGGCTCCAGCCCAACGAGGGACCCTGTTTCAAAAGCAGTATGGCTAGCCCTCCTGAAGGCTATGTGAACACATGAGGTGAGGTTGACATGGGTGAACACACAGCATGTAAACACATAGGAGCATACACTGTCAATTAGAAAGTGGCTCTTATACATGGTATGTGTGTGTGTGTGTGTGTGTTTAGGATATATTAACCTCTTTTAAACTGGCTTCTAAAATATCACAACCATGTTTATCAACACAAAAATGTCCGGGATTCTTCTCTGAGACAGATTGATTTTTTTTATTTTTGTTAACTTTTTTTTTCTTTTTATTTAGATGTTGGGTTTTGTGTCATTAGACCTATTTGCTGCAAGTGTCATCATTTCTCCTTGTCAATCTGGTACCCCACGTGCCACTCCTCACCTGTACCCTCCCTCAGCACTCTTACAAAAGTCTATCTCAGCCAATAAGAAGGACGAAACAGCAAACCCTCTTCTGGACCCCACATACTTCATGGCTGTCTTATTTTTATGTCTACAACACTTCGTTCCATTTTCTTTTATTTAGTCTCTGAAAGATAAGAGACATAGATAATGTCTTTTATGGAATATTGCAAGGAGAAAGTCAATGCCACATTTTTCTATGAGAATACTGACTAGATTAATTTTTGTTAGCTATTCAAACCTATTCTTCAATGGTTTTTATTTAAACACTATTTTAAGATACACAGTCTGCATTTAGTTCCCGTGTAGCAAGGAGTTAATACAGCAGGCTCGAGACTGTTATTTTTAGGAAACTCTATTCTAAAGTTGGCCATTGGCTGAAACTGAGAATCTGGAGGATAAACAGTCCCTTACACTAGGAGCATATCTTCTCCAACTGACAAGAGTAGTTAACAGCACTTACATGTTTATGTAAACACTATGGTTTATGTTAAATGCTGATTTTCCTTCCAGATTTTTCTGTGACCATGAAAACTTTGAACATTTAGATTTAACCAGGCTTCCCCAATGGGTAATATTTCATGTGTCATCACAATTTGTTACTAGAGGCACTGAATGTATCTGCCTGATTCCAGAGGGTCAGGCTCCTGGAAGCCTGAGCCTGGTTTCTTCTGATGCTGTCACTTTCATCTGTCCCCCTTTACCATAATAAATCACAGTTGAGTACGATGAGAAGCTGTGTCCTTTGGGTCTTCTCGATAAATCGACAGATCTACGCACGCTTTTAGGGACCTCTGGAACTTTAGACTTTGGTTTTATTCTTTAAAATACATTGAAGGAAACAATAGACTATTCCATTTAAACTTATTTTTCTTTGAAGATTAAACAACTATGAATTAATAAATTACTTTTTACTTTTTTTTCTCTAGGTTCCATTCCTGAATACTAGATGGGATGTTATTGACTGATGATTGCTACTAAGAGAGAGAAAATTTGTTGTCTTTAGGGTGATAGTCCCTGTTAGACTGACCATGTTTCAGTGAATAATAGCCCTACACTGGGGAGCAAAATTAGAAATAATGGTTTACTGGGGTGGGTATTGAACATGATGTAGGGAGGGGATCTTGTGGAACCTGTAAGTGAGAATGCGTGTTGAATGTGATCAAAATATTTTATATGCATATATAAAACTCTCAAATAAATAAAAATACTATATTAAAAACAATGTACCATTTTTGGTTATACAAATATAAAAATGTAAGCAAAGGCTTTTGAAATTACTATTTTAGTTAGAAAACCCAAGCCAATACTTTTACAGTTTTGTATGCGAATTTATACTGAAAGATAAATCATTAGATGTAGATAGGAGACAGTACTGGCTGATGGTTCAAGAGCTGTTCTTTTAAAGGACCATCTATAATCTTCAGCAGGAGGTTTGACTGGAAAGAGCTTTTATTTTCTGAAAAAGAAATGTACATCTGTGTGTTTGTTCCTGAGCACAGACAGAATGGAATGTACCTGAGTGTTTGGAACAACCAGAGAAATATGTATCAGCCAAGTTCCCACAGACAAAGTTCCAGCCTTCCTACTGGTTCTTGCCTTATCTGACTAGACTGGAAGGTGCTACTCATAAACCATCACATGGGTAATTTGAATGATTTTCCAACAATATGGAAAATCAGTGTGGGGAGAAAAGGGCCATTCTGAGATAGAAACATAAAAATCTCAGCAATGGATGAACAAATCAATAAGTGATTAGAGAACTGGTTTGGAGAAATAGAGAAACAAAAGTTGAAATACAGTGATACAAAAAATAAATGTTGATGTATAAGATGATATAAACAACAATTCCTCACAACAAACTATTTATGTAGACCTTAGCCTAACTCTTAACTCAATAATCTTGGCAAGGATGCTTATATAGTTGATATTTTTATCAGTTCTACTTAGTAATGAGGACAGTAGTGCAGGAACATAAACAAGACTCGGTGAGGATTACACACTAAGTAAATTAGAACCGAAAATCAGGAATTCTGACTTCATGGATCACGATCAACTCTTAGTTACTGTACAAGTTCATTGTGTTCTTAAGACAAATGATAGAAGACTTCTCACGGCATAACAGGAATTATTTGCTTTCCAACCTCATAATTTTTTCTAAGAAAAAAAATGAGTAATGGCGCATAGACTAACCATGACACAGTCACGGAGAACAAACACTATCAGGTTGTATTCCAGAAACCCACCGAAAAGTTAAGGCATAACAGCAGCCACATTCTCAATGGATCCTTTATACAGATTAGAAGCATTTTACATTGTAGGGTCATAGGGATTTCAGGAAATGAATCAATGTTGATAAAGAAAAAAATTATTGAGACAGAGGCCAACAGAGGGAGAAAAGTGTAGGAAAAGTAGACATGGGCAATAGTTAAAATGGTGAACAACAAACACTGCAGAGAGAAATGGTGAGAAAGTCAGTCTCATGGGTACTTAGAAAATGTGTTCTGGTCTTAGAAATGTTAGACTGGCTCTCATTGCTGAGAGAGGCCAGAAGCCTACGCTGCACTTTGAAGGCTAATGTCTAAGCAAAGGCAGTAGCTAGACCACTGACCACATAGGACATACCCTGTCTATGGTAAGCGGACTCTCTGATTTATAAGGCAGGAAGGAAAGAGAAAAGTGAAGGAAGTGGAGGGGAGAAGAAGGGAAGTGGAGAGGAGAAGAAGGGAAGGGAAGGGAAGGGAAGGG
>NC_022028.1:36693588-36704946 GCF_000317375.1 Microtus ochrogaster | reverse complement strand
GGGAAGGGAAGGGAAGGGAAGGGAAGGGAAGGGAAGGGAAGGGAAGACCACTGGCCTTGTGTAGACTTCAGGTTCTTTCCCTGGAAGCTGAATTTGAGAGAAACTTCAATTGTCACGTGTTCTGATATGGCTCCCTGAATTTGATGGAGCTATCTAATGTCTCACATTCATTTAGAGTTAAGCCATCAAGAAACTCATTTTCTGGAGTTTCTCTTGTCCTGGATTTTTTATTAATATAATCTCATCATTCTTACTTGATTCCAGCCTCAGTATCTTTAATTTAACTATCTTATTGTATCTGTGCTCATAGGATAAGTTATTGAAAATTACTTCCTGAATGATGTTAAATATCATTTGTGACATGTACACCTTACAGTGAGGATAAAACAGCATTACTTTATCAGCAAAATCTAAAAGAATAGACACAGAGGTCCTTTTTTGACTGTATTACAACATACCCAAATGGGGTACCATGACTGAGGTGCCACTGTGTTAAACCTGACAGTGTGATGTGACCCCACAGATGAACTCAGCACACAGCCGACCATCTCAGCCACAAATGCCTCATATTGATCAAATTATTCTGTTGTTTAGATGGCACTGCAATATTGTGATCAGAGAATAAAACCACACTTTGAAAATATTATGTATGGGTTTAGAAACATTGTTCAGCCATTGAAAGTATCTGCTGCTCTTACAGCAGGGACCTGACTTTGGTTCCTAGCATGCATGTGGGGTGGTTCCTCACCACCTGTAACTCAACTCTCCTGGCATTCTCCAGTACCAGTAAAAATGTGGTATTCACACACACACACACACACACACACACACACACACACACACACACGTTATCTCTTACCTTACCAGGTACTGATAAAATAAATTAAAGCAACTGGAATTAGCTTGCATGTCTGATGGCTGGTGGGACTTACAATGGTGCAGTCATCTTGGGAAACACTTTGGTAGTTACTAAAACAGCTAAACTAGTAACAACCCATCTACACATATTTCTCAAAACAAAAGAAAAATCTATATGTATCTGCTACATGAATATCCATAATGAGCATTTTTGTAATAAATTCATGTAGGAGCAAATACTATCTGCCAACAGAAAAATAAAATAGTGCATATCAAAAAATACTCATCAATAAAAATGACCAGTGGATGTAAAAAAACCTTTACAAATCTATAAAACATCACGCCAAATAGACACCCTGATCAAAACTCTCATATGCTATGTAATTAAATTTGTATTAAACTTAAGAAAACGCAGAGAAATCAACAGCAATGAAGAGAAAAACGTCAATGTTGACTTGGGAACAGAGCTGAAGAGGGTGTGAATGGCCAGCAGGAAGCATGGAGAATATTGGGAAATCAGAAATAATTGTCTTTTTAGTCATTTTGTTTTGTTTGATAATTCCTTGGGTTTGTATATGTCAATACTTGTCAAACTGAACACTATAAATGTGTGTGGCTTAGTTTATGTAAATTGTACCTCCATAAATTTTCTTTTAAGATCAGAAAGGAAGAGAAAGAGACAGAGCAAAAGGGAGAGACAGAGACAGAGACAGAGAAGGAGGAAGGGAGGGAGGGAGGGAGGGAGGGAGGGAGAGAGAGAGAGAGAGAGAGAGAGAGGCAACAAATAGGAACAGCACAGAAGAGAACAGTATTTATGAATAAAAGACCCAGAAACACGAGGTGCTTGTTGAGGAAGTGGCAATATGTAGCTAGCAAATAGAACCACTAACAATACAAGATGGTTAACATCTAAGTGTCCATTGGAAAGGCAATTTTACATTTCCTCACTTCTCCCAACAGGCAGTCATGACAAAACGAATGAATTCTTAACTTCACCCGCTGGGAAAGAGAAACTTAAAAAACCTAGCTAAAGCTTCTTCAACCCTTTCTATCTGTAAGGGCCCCTTCTGTATAACCCAGTTGCTCATGCTAAATGCTTGTATTGTGTGCAGCCAACAGCCCAGATGTCAGCAGGTTAGGTCCTGAGTCCCGGTACTGCCCTTCATCACCTCCCCATCTAAATTCACCTCTCTGTGTGTATGTCCCTCCTACTCAGGATGGTTGCTTTGTTGTGGTTTCCTATGATCCTTTTATTTCTGCATTCACCTACTCCCTGTGAAACCCAGCCCCTACAGGGTCATCACAGTTATGAAGTCATATTAGACCAACCCCTGAGGAACATAGCCCATTGCTTTTGTATGTTGCAGTTAGCATTAAAAACCCTCAATACGGTCTATACAGTCTTGTACCCTCTGCTTCACCTGTCACACTGCCATCCCACCATCACCCCAGCCCCTACCCTGATTATTTTTTTTTCAAGACAGGGTTTCTCTGTAGCTTTGGAGCCTGTCCTGGAACTAGCTCTTGTAGACCAGGCTGGCCTCGAACTCACAGAGATCCGCCTGCCTCTGCCTCCCGAGTGCTGGGATTAAAGGCGTGCGCCACCACCGCCCGGCTACCCTGATTATTTTTAATGCCCTTAAAATACACTAAAATCCTCTCTTAGGGTATTTGGTGCAGTGTGGTCTCTAAACATTTCCCTCAATTGTTGCCTTCTCTGGCCCTGTCTATCGCAGAAGGTTCGAATATCCTCATTCTAGGCAAGTCTTCCCAGTCCTCCATACCAGTGAATACTCCCTATATATCTGTAACCACCCATTTTATTTTCTTCATAGCCCTTGGGGTCGAGACGTAATTGTAGATATTTATTTATTGTAGATGTATATTAGATATTTGTTAGCTTCCCCAGTGGAATGTTAATTATATAAGACATAGAAGACACATGTTTGCTCAAGACCAGGAGTCACTTTCTAATACTGAGTTAACAGAACCGAGTGTACTATCACATGCCTGCCATCCTGGCACTCAGGAAACTGAGACTCGTGAGTTGCCAGTGTTAAGCTAGCCTAGTATATATAGCTAGAATCTGTCTCAAGAGATAAAGAGCTATTCACATTTACATAACATGTTCAGGCTACCTTTAACAGATAGAGAATTATCTTTTTGTTTGCTTTTTTGTTTTATGTTTTTCAAGACAGTATTTCTCTGTGTATCTCTAGCTATCCTTGGAACTCACTCTATAGACCAAGCTGGCCTCAAACTCACAGAGATCCACCTGCCTCTGCCTCCCTGAGTTCAGGAATTAAAGGCGTGCGCCACCACCGCCTGGCTTAGATAGAGAATTCTTAAGCACTCCTGATATCACTTTAATTATTTTTGGGTATAAGATTATGTAATTATTTATATTCAAACATATAAAATGAATTATTTTCTTATGACTCATTTGAAATTATGGAAAATCAGAATAAATATCAAAAGTGGGCATTTTCATGTTTAATTTAGTTTGAATTGTGTATTAAATTTATGTATTTATTAGATGTTTTAATTCCAAAAGCTTGTCTGTATGTAATTTTGTGCACGTGAATTCAGGTGCCTGCTGAGGCCAGAAAACGGTGTCGGATCCCCTGAGCAGGGGCAGCCAACAGTTTGTAAACTGCCCTGGGAAATGAACTCAGGTTCTTCTTTTTCTTTTTCCGTTTAAGCTTCTCGAGACAAGATTTCTCTGTGTAACTGCAGTGGCTGCCCTGAAACTCACTTTGTAGACCAGGGTGGTTTCAAACTCATGGAGATCTGTCTGCCTCTGCCTCCCAAGAGCTGGAATTAAAGTCGTGCACCACCACTACCTGGTTGAACTCGGGTTCTTTACAAGAGCAATCTCTATTCTTAACTACTGAACCATCTCCCTAGCCCTGTGAATTTTATTTTTAAAGCATGTGTGCAAATGATAGAAAATACCCCTTTGGAAAACAAATTTTCTTGCACAAGACAGTTACTGTGCTAGTGGCACCTGCTTTGAAAGGCAGTTAGTGTTCCATTCCCTGCAACACTACGAGTATTCTCGTTTAAACTTTCACAAACACTACAATTTTAGAAGTGATTCTAGCATCAGTTAGGAACTTTCAATCTTCTACATGAAATTCATAATAAATGTGTTGTGTGGTATGTATGTGCACAGAGATCCAGGTGTAGGTATTCCAAAGCATAGACTTTGGTTAGCATTGCATTAAACTGATAACATTCACAAAGCAAGGAATGACATCACCTGAATGCTATCTTCCCATCTGGAAGCATGATATTCATACCAAGTTATTCATATTATCTCATTAACTCTTTTTAAAAACTTTATTCATTATATTTAATGTGCACTAGTGTTTGGTCTGCATGTCTGTGTGAGGGTGCCAGATCCTCTGGAACTGGAGTTACAGTCAGTTGTGAGCTGCCATGTGAGTGCTGGGAATTGAACCTGGATCTTCGTGGAAGAGTAGTCATTGATTTTAACCACTGAGTCATCTCTCCAGTCCCATCATCAACTCTTAAGATACAGATTTACAGCCATTTATTAAAATACCCTAAGAGATATAGAGGATATGTACATATATGTGTATATATCCTATATATCCTAGATATGTATGCATATATAAATGTATATACCATATGTTTCCATTACCAATTACACGTTTTAATATATTTTTCTTATATATGGCTCTTCACAAAAATACTTTTCTTTTCCTAAACTGCTTATACTTCCACTCAAATAACCCATAAATAATGATTATTATTCTCTTTTTTCTTCTGATTTTTTTTTTAGCTTATTAGATTCACTTAGGTGACTCACTCAAAATGGTAAATAATGCAGAATGGTGGCAATGACAGTCCCCTTGCTGTGTGTATTCCACTAAAGTGTCTAATATTTCTCCAGCTTACATGTTTTGGGTTTGGAGCTGGGACTCTTGGGGAGCCCTTTTATTCCTGTTTAATTTACATTTTGCTTAGAAGGACTTCTGACTTTTGCCAAATACTTTTCATGCACGTTTCTATAATTGTGATTTTATTTCATAATTTTCTTTTAAGAGAATAATAGAAGTATTTCTAATTATGAAATTCTCCTTCGTCCATGGCATAGATCCTATTTTAAACAGGAGTTAAAATTATAGCTCTAACACTTGGATGTACAAATACAGAATGGAGGTGTTCTGGCTTTGCAGCCTCCCTGCCAAACCATTCCGTTCCCCACATCCCTACAGCCACTCCTCCTCTGCAGCCTCTACCTCCCTGGAAAATAACACCTTCCATGCAGCTAGAATGCTGAAGCCATCTCAGATCACTGCTTTTTCTAACTCCCACACCCAATCTGTCCCCATATTCCCTTTGATAATACTTCTGAAGCATCTCTCAACCCTGGATTTCCATCCGTTGACTTATTGTAGGCTTTCAGTGTCTCCGCCTATTTAGTTAGAAGTTTCTTGCTGAGTTTATGGGCTCCTATCTTGCTCATTCACTTGCCCAAAATACCTCCTCAACTTCAGCCAGAACCTGAGCATGCTTTGTTGCCTAAATTACTCCAATGCTTCCTCTAAATAAAGATTTATGTAACTAATGAATGCCTTGGGAACAGCAAGTATGTTAGCATCCATCGCATGCTGATTACTTCAAATCTCCCCTTATTGTTGTGTGAGCCCCTCTACCCTGAGACAATTGGCCTCCTGCCTACGTAGCATCTCCTCACAAAGCTCCTTCAGTAGATCTTTTGTCTGCTTTGATTGCCACTCGTACAAAAATGAGTACTCTCTGACTAGACTATTAGTTTAATCATCTTCCTTTCCCACTTCATTCCATCTCAGAATCTTCAGGATTTGCCAGAGCACATGGCCCAGTGTGAAGATTCTGTTTGGTTCGGATGTGTACACACGTTGAAAATTGGATGTGTGAACTAAAACAACAGCGTAGGTGCTTCTTTTCAAGTAAATAGCACAGGACCAAAAAAAACCAAGTCATGGGATTCTACGCAGGTGTTACTTCATATGCTGCGCAATTCCATCAGGAGACTTGTGGCAAAGATGCCTGGGTTTCTCGAGGTGCTTCAGATTGGGGGTCAGGGAGTGAGCCAGACAGGTGCAAGGACAGGGACGGTCTAAACCACAGAACAATAGCAAAAAGGGAAACAGAAGTGTTGCCTCCTGCATTGTTTGACCAGCTTGTTTTCCTGCTACTGTGACAAACGCCATAAGCAAAAGGAACAGAGGGAGAAAAGGATGTATTTCAGCTGACAGGTTACAATCCACCACAGACATGAGTCAAGGCAGGAGCTTGATGTAGAAGCTGTAGCAGAGACCATGGAGGAACACCGCTTCTTGGCTTGCTCCCTGGCTCACGGTCAGCTACCTCTGCTTACACAGTCCATGCCATCCACCAAGAGCTGGTACTGCCCATGGTGGACTGGACTGAGCTGAGGTCTTAGACTCAAGCTAGGTTTCCCTTTCTCGCCGTAATCAGAATGACCATGAATCATGCACCAATATCAGAGCATTTCCTCTTTGCTCAAACAAATCAAACAATTTAAGCTCCATGGAGCAGATCCCTAAAGATCACAAAGCAAATAAACCAGGAGTAAAACTTGTTCTGGAAACCGCAAATTGAGGGCTAAGGCCATTTGTAATGATTTCCAGGATAGAACCTAAATTTTGATTGTTGCTGAGTGATGCAAGCAATCTTATTTTGTTGATACGAAATATAATCATATAATATCTTACTATAACAAAAAGATTAAGTTGGAATTCACTGAACAAGATTACAAAAAAAAAAAACCTATGATAAAAAGGCTAGATTCCACAAAGTAGAACTCATCAGTCAGACTTACGACCTTTGCTTGATAAGATATTAACACGCATTTCATGACACTGATGAGAAAGTCAACCCCTCTAGACCTCCATTTCCGAATCTGTAAATCTAGTCTCTACTTCAGGTGATGAGGATAAATCAATTAACACATTTAAGGTAATTCATTTTCTGGCACACTGAAAGCTCGGAAAAAATGTTAGCCTATTATGAAAGGGCTGCAGAAATCCAGGTTTGCCACCTGTTATCTTGCTCGTCATTTTCTTGTTCCTGGTCTGTTTTCTTGTTGCTAAACAGTTAATTAAAAGAGCCTGCTTAAGGCCCGCAATATGGTTCACTCAGTAGTGGTGCTTATCACCAGCCCTGACTGCTGAGCTGAATACCAGAGAGCCACATGGCAGAAAAAGAATGAACTGATTCTCCCAAGTCATTCTCCACAAAGGCACAGTAGCATGTGTGGATAAACATGTACATACATGCACACTAAATAAAAACATTAAAATGTTCATCAGAAATTGTAGTTGAATCAATGAAACCTCCTGGGTGAATCTCACTGACCTGTGAGAGTGTCAATCCCTGGATGCATATTTTCTTTTGAACATTCTTAGGTAAGCTCTCTGATTTTGTCACTACTTTGCTGAAACCATAGGAGCACTTACTTTGGATAATTCTTTAATAGCTTATGATAATCGCTCATGGTTTTGTCTTTGTAGCTACCCATCCAAGGAACATAAGAGTGAACACAGCTCTGTATGCTTAATGAGAAAAGAAAAGCACACAGCATTTGCAAGTACAGCATGCTCAGAGATTTCAAATATTCAACTTGCTCATCTTCCAGGACCCTCGCTCATGTCATATCTATGTTTAAATTCTTAATCTAAGACAGATTTCTCTGCAGCAGCCACCCTCCAATTGCTGCATTTTATCCTGTCAGCTGTGTCTTTGGTATTCTGTCTAATAAAATATACAGGAACCCTTTTTCTCTCCTATTCATTATCACTAAAAGCATTTTGGTATCTTATTTGGTGATAACAGGTGTCTACTCAATTTGTGAAACAATAGGAAATCTATGCTGTAAGTCATGCTTGTCAGGTGTCTGAGTTCCACTAGCATTAGGAAACTTTAACTCTCAAATGCTGCTTCAATAAATCAGCACCATGAACTGTTTCAGACAGCATGAAATGATAACTTCAGGGGAAAAGAAAATTCACGTGCAATTAGTTGATTAATTTGATAAATTCTTCTAGAGATCAATGACCATTCAGCACAAATGAATTATGATTTTAATATACTCAAGACATTATACTGGATATGAAGACTTTTAAAAATTAAGAAAATGTGACTCCTATTCTAAGAAGGATCATACTGTGATTGGAGAGAGTAAAAGACTCCAAAAATATTACCATTTGATAGATTCTAAGTATGGCAGGAGAGAGGGCTCAGTTGGTACAGTGCTTGCTACCATGCATTAAATCCTACATTTAAGCCACAGCACTGCATAAGCTCCATGTGGTGGTGCACACCTGTAATCTCAGCACTAAGGAAATGGAAGTAAACAGATCAGAAGTTGAAGGCCAACTTAAGTTTGGTTTCCTTAAGAGTTTCAGCCTGAGCTACATGAGACTCTATCAAAACAATTCCAAGTTGGAAGGCACATGATCAAATCTACCTTAGGAATGTTTCTTATTGGGAAAGAGAAAAAGGGCAAAGGAGGTGGGAAGGAGAGATCAAGAGAGCCCGAGTAAAAGAGAGAGGAGGAGATGGGTGGGGCGGAGGAGGACGCACAAGCAATGCTGAGTGAAAGGCATTAAGACAAATGCTTGCACGCGAATGAGGGCAGACTGAATTAAGCCAATTACAGCTGAAACACAAGGAGGCATTTTAGGGAGCAGGAGCACTGGAAAATACCCTCAATGAGGCTGATGACAGAAGAGATGGGAGCAGGATCAAAGAGGACTTTAAGGTGGCGAAGACAAGAAACTCGGTGAATGGTGGTATCAAGGCAAAAGAACATATGAAACAACAGCTTTCAAAAGTTATCTCGGCCAAGGATAGATTCTCAGGAATGGGTTTTAAAAAATAACAAAATAATGAGGAAGCATAGAGGCTGCCAGCGTGGGTGATGTATCTCTAGCAAAATATTTAGAAAAGAAAGTGGGAGAAAGATATTTCATTTTTTTAAAGAAAACTGAGACAAAGAAGTCTAAAAAATAAATGAGAATGAAACTTTCAACTAAAAAAATTCTTTTAGAATATCACTTAGGGCCAAGCTATACGAACAACTATACAAACACAATTCACGTATCAACATAAATTATTTCTAAAAGTGAAAGCCTAGAGAATATGTTTGACCATCTCTGGCATTTAGTGCTTTATAAGCATGAAAACAAAAAGAACGAAGAAAACCAATGGGAAACCACTGTGAAGGCATGAGTCTGCACAGGAAACACACCTGCAAGCTGACAGCTTATTCATGCTCTACAGACTGAACGCGGCAAACTTCATAAAGAATAGAAAAATGGCTCAAGATTGTCTCCTTTACGCAAGGAATAAGAATGAAAGCAAAAGTCATTACAGATTTTCTCCGAACGCAGGAAATTAACAGAAGAACTAAGGCAAACAGAAGCGTGTGTGTCCTAGAGAGGGAAACAAACAATGTGTCTTCACCAAAGCAAATCTTATGATGTGTCTTCTTTTCCTGTTGCCCTACACAACTCTGTGGTTGTTTTGAAAACCAACAGCATGCAATCATGGTGAAAATCAGTGGTCCTGGAAAAAGATGGGGGCTGGTTGGAATTCCTAAAGATTCCCAATAATTTGACTTTTCTTGGGATGAGCCCATTAGCAAACTATAACACTGCCACAAAAGATGTGCTGTTATACAGTGCTGAAGAGGACAAGAACAAGCCCAGCAGCTACTGCATCAATAGCCTTTGAAAACGCTGTGTGAAATGAGAGGACAGCAGGTGACAAAGGACACATCGTCCATTTATAAACATGACCACAGTGGGGCTAAAGAAACACACGGTGGTTAAGAATGTATATTGCTTTTGCAGAGAACCTCAGTTCAGTTCCCAGCACCAACATCAACCACCTGTAACTCTGGCTCTCTCCTGGAATCCCAAGCCCTTTCCGGATCTCTCAGGGTACCTGCACTCATGTCCACAAGCAGATACACATGTAGGTACATTCTCATACATATCATCAAAAGTAAAATCATTAAAATTAAATTAAGATGCCGGAAGAAAGTGAATCCATTGAGACAGAAAGCAGAGTAATCTCTGTGGAAGACGGGGGAGGGAATGAGAATGAACAGCAATGGGCATGGGGTTCTCTGAGAGTATGAAAATAAGCTACAATTAGATACCAGGGTACAACTTTGGAAATACACTGAAAAGTGGTGAAATCACTGATAGAAAGGACGTAGTGGTACCTGCCAAGTGAGTCTATGGCAAATACAAAACCTGACAAGCCTGTGGGCAGGCACAGAGGGAGGAATGTACACCCATGTGTCTAGGATGTTTTTCGGAGCTTAACAGGTATTTGTTATGTTTTGGGTTTTATTTGAGACAGCATCTCTCTATGCAATCCTGGCTGTTCTGGAACTCACTCTGTAGACCAGGCTATCCTTGAGCTCACAGAGATCCACCTACCTCTGTTACCTGAGTGCTCCAATCATAGGTGTGTGCCACTATAAACAACAACCAGGTGAAAGCACACACAAAAAGTGGAAGCTAATCTTCAAATCCCATGTTAGTTACAGATTGATAACAAGAGGGCCAGTGACTTCTGCTTTCCCTGGGGGGGCGTTGCTTGGTTTAGCATTATTTACAAAACAAGTTATTCATTCCTACTTATGACTAAATAAGATATATGGGTAATTCCAAGAAACAATAATTCTTAGTAGTAAAACTCCTAATTCTTGACCAAAGTTCTTTTTGCTATCTACAAACACAATCTATCTTCTTACAACATATTCGTGTATAATATGCCTCACTTCCATCCTCACTAACTCAGAAACCTATACCCACCCACTACAATATGCTCTACACATTATCAGCATATAAGATTGCTTAGAATAACTTAATTAGAGGCATATCTGAAGGAAATTCAAGTGTTCTTTCTACCTCCTCCAAATACATAACTTCTATTATAAGGTACTGAAAAAAGCCAATGTTACTATCTATAAAATGTGACTGAACATATTTGATAGTTTCAAGCAAAAAAACAATCTCAATAAATTTGTTAGTCCATGTGAAATCCCAGAAGCACACATACAAAATATAGTATACTAAGTTATCTCCAAGCATATAATATTTAATCATCAGGTCTCATTTCATCATTGGCAAAAATCCAGCTACAAACATCTGAATGAATGCAAGGGACTGGACCATGGAGATCAATAGAAACAACAAGCAAATCTAATAGGGGTTTTTATGAGACTTACGACAGAGAAAATATAAAAGGAATCCAAGTATTCAGTGACTCACACAATGGAAAATTCCACATTATCAATGAAAGCAGCAAAGTCAACAGCCTCTCAGCTATACAGTCAGACTATGCAATACAAAGTACCGCCTATCTTCTTTTTTATTTTTTTAATTTATTTATTTATTAAAGATTTCTGTCTCTTCCCCGCCACCGCCTCCCATTTCCCTCCCCCTC